>NC_081215.1:6222142-6523095 GCF_902713425.1 Acipenser ruthenus
CTCCAAGTGACGTGTCCCCAGCTAGAAAGGACACCAGTTTAGACTTTTTTTGCCAACCTGGAGCTCAAAAGCTATTGGAAATGCAACCTTGACATGCCATCATGCTGAAAATGTGAAAATTTGTTGAAAATGTAGCGTTTGAAAACGGGTTGCTCCCTGTGAAACAGGGCCCCCAGACATGACCCTAGGAAGTTCAACCCGGTTTCTAGGCCCTGGGGTCATGGAGATATGACCCCGAAAAGGGTAGTTTTTGGACATTTTTGACAGGGCGTATCTCGGGTTCTGTGGGGGTTAGGAACTTGATTTTTTTTTTGTGTTGGGGCCCCATGGGGCCCCGCACAAGGAGTCACCATTTTCATGGTTCAAATGCCAGGACGGCTTGGCAAAGTGAATTTTTTCGTCATGACATGAGTTTTTGGGTGAACCACCACACCTTTTTAGGGGGTGGTTTGGGGTGCTCCCCTGAGTCTATATCACTTTGAATGGTGGTTCTACGTGCTCGGGTTCGAGAGATATGCCTGAAAATGTGTTTTATAACACTGCCATAGACATGAATGGGGCTGAATACCCGAAAATATATTTTGCAAAGAATTGCTAAGGTGGGTATATGCGTGCAGGGGTTGCATGGTGGTGTGTGCGTGCAGGGGTTGCATGGTGGTGTGTGCTTGCAGGGGTTGCATGGTGGGTGTATGCGTGCAGGGGTTGCATGGTGGGTGTATGCGTGCAGGGGTTGCATGGTGGTGTGTGCGTGCCAGGATTGCATGGTGGTACACGTGTGTGGAGGGGAATTGGAGTTCAGGTTTTGCGCACAAGAGGGGCGGGGAAAAGACTGGGAAGGGTAGGGTAAAAGAAAAATTACTACAATCATTTATTTTCACTTTCGACTCCCAGTCTCCTTTCCCTCACTTTATGATTTTATTTTGTGATTATTTAATTATTGTCAAAATAAACGGCCTTCATCTACTCACAGTTGCAGTCTCATTTCTGTCCAAAAAGAACCTGAAACACTACAATATATTGATGGACGTTACATAAGAAAACGAGATGTCCTTTTTTCGGAATACCATGTTCCTTCCCAAAAATGTGTTTTAATATTAGCCTTTAATAAAGGAAAACGACTGCTTAAATTATTTTTCATGTATCTGTTTCAGTGCAATGTAGTTTCTTCATGTAATAAGAAATACGTTTTTTAACATTTACATTTTTGTTTTTTTCATTAAAAAAAAAAAAAAAAGATTTCTGGGGAGAGTAAAAAATACATGAACTTTGATTAATGTACTAAGGGTTACTCTCAAATGAATTCACGATCCAGTTTATGGTAAACTGTGCATGCATGACTTAGAAACTCGGCTGTCAGCTGATTCCCCAAAACTGGGCTGAATTCGGAAATGCTAAGCGGCCCAGAATTTCGGATGTTATCTAAAAACCAAGGCTGCCCAGAATTTGGGACGTTATCTAAAAACCAAAGCGGCCCAGAATTTGGGACGTTATCTAAAAACCAAAGCGGCACAGAATTTGGGACGTAAATGAAAACAGGGGCAGTCTATATGTAAAACTGTGATTACATTAGAGATAAACAAATGTATCCTGTAACAAAACTGCAAGAGCGTATATGTTTTATATTAAAATATATCGCAAAAACGATTATAGATATATGCTACTTGAAAGAAAAAAGTACACCACCACAGAAAGCCAATTCTTACATTCGTGCATAACATGATCATTTATATAAAGTAATTCCTCATAGTTTGTAATATCAGTACAGTGTAATACCACATCATATTTTAATGGTAAGGTTGTGGAAAGCAGATCACTCTCTCTATCTGATCACAATGTTAAAAATGCCTGCACGCTTTTCCACTCGTGTGACGACATATTCATGTGACAGACATGGACCAATCAAAACGCGAGACTGTTATGCGGTTCCATCCCAAAAACCGGGCCTGTGTCATACCTCAACAAACATGCCCTCCCAGCATTCTACGGAAGCGCTGCTGCATTTAATTACCACAAGGTGGCAGTAGAGAGAGATGAGCCTGTATTTGAAATCGTTTCTTTGAAGATAGCCATTGATCTCACCGGGCACTGTCTGATTCCCTAAGCATTTGCTTTCAACATTTTGATCCCCAAACCACTGTAGTTCGACAGCATCCTAAATGAAAAACAGTTAGGAAGAATTACTGAGTGCGTTTACCAGCCCAGGACTGTAACAGCTCATGGGTGTGTTCAGCTATCAAAGTAATCAACATGCCTTTTCATAACAGAGCATAGTGCTTTATTGGATCTTTCAGTGGCTTCATGTATTAATAACTTGGAAACAAATATAAGGCACCTTGCATTAGCTTTTGAACCACCAGTGCGGTCCCACCCGTATGATGCTTCACTTGATGTGTATTTTCAACCCTCTTGTCTGCAGTATTGATTGCATTCCCCTGCAGGATGCATTCTGTGCTTCAAAGACACTTGCATTGGTTTTAGCCTTTGAAATTTAAAACACCCAGTGACTCTCTGCAAAGATTCGGTAAAATATTAGGGTCCATTTTCAGTAGGCTTAACTTATATTGAGTCTCACCCTGAAAATAAGAAGGATGCACAGCAAGGCAGCAAACCCCATTACTGCAAGCACTTAGCCTTGCCTGCTTCAAAAACATAACGCTGCCAGTTCTGAACAATAGCCTACAAATTAACGTCTTAATACATCAGGCTCAGACTCAGGCTTTAGAAAATAACAACAATATTTCAATAATTACAATAAGAACCAAATTAGAAATATCATAAAATGCATTTGAAGCTCTTACTGTTCAAGTAGCAATCTCCTAAAACCTCTGTGAAGCCATAGCAAAACATGTTGCATTGCTCATTAGAAGAAGTATCGTTTCATTTTAAATAATAAATCTCCTGCTATCTGCACCACCAGTCCCTCATCACCCAATTAAACATCAAGATCTAGTGTGCCTGCCTTGAAAGCATACAATTGCAGTAGCTTTTAAATCCACTACTGTCGTTTAAGTTAATTAACTATTGTCTACTGAGGATTACATAACAACACCAAACGCTCTAATTGCATAGCAGTTTGACCCATTCCTGGTTTTACAATGCGTTTAACAAGACGTGCCTGAGCTTGTTAATCAAGTACATAACCTGGAATGGATGAAACTGCTGTGCAACAGGAGTCTGATGTCTAGCCCTGAATTTAATTATTAAATTCCTTGTAAATGAATTTAACAAGCTGTAACATGGAGATGCAGCTTTTATATAAAAGCACATTAATCAGTCGTGTGAGGAACATTAGTATTTGCAAAAGGTTCCCCCCCCCCCCCCCTTACTGCTTATGTATTAAAGAGGGAGCGCATTGACTCTACAATACTTCGTCCTTGTTTATGTGTACACTCTGAAGGCACACTCTCTAGGTTAATTTATGGAGCTAAAGAGGACCCAACCCATATGTGCTACCTAATTGGTAGGTCCATCTTAAACGCTGCACTTTTTGTTCAGGACATTGGTGCAGGGAAGTGTCAATCACTGTATTTCTTGGCTCGCTTTCAGCGTCCTATTAGATTGCATCGATTTCAGCAACAGTGTCTCTCTCGCTGGGGTACAGGCGTTCGGTATACTTAACAGCAAGAGTTTGCTTTCTCGGTCTTCTAGGACTGAACATCGCTGCGGGAGGGAAACACAACCACACAACCAGTAACAAGGCAGCCAGTCGAGATCGTGGTAAGTAGCGTCTATTCGTGCAATAGATTTGAAACCTACTTCTTTTTTATTTATCACGGAATACAATACCATGCCATGTGCTATTTTTAACAAGTTGGAGATTCACTTAACGTAGACCCATAGATAAGGTTCCTTTCACATAACGACATATTGTACAGTTAATAATAATAATAATAATAATAATAATAATAATAATAATAATAATACGGGGGTTCATTGTAATCACTGTTCAAATTGTTCTGTGCATTGCGCTTTCCAAACTAATGCGGATCTATCTAAAACTAAAACTACAATATACAGAATTAATGGAATAGTATGAAACGTTATTAAAATAATGTCGTGAATATTAATGGGGTGCAACTATGCACGAGCGTCGCTACACTGGCATTTTATATTGCTAGTTGGAAGTATTGATCACACAGTTTGATACTAACGTGTGTATCTGTAAAATAGAGGTACTGTAGAGGAGGACCACAGGGCAGTAACGGAAAGCGCCTGTAAAATATGTTTATTGCGAAATCGTTCTCGCTTACCGTCACTTTTTAATAACTTAAATAAACAAGTGCTCGTTTCTTGTAATTGTATAGCAGACTTCAGCGTTTTGAATATATGTTCCAATCATGTGGGGTCCCCCCCCCGTCCCCGTTTTTTTCTTCTTGTAATTTTAATTAAATTATAATGTTTTATTGTAATGAGTCTCTGGCGTCGACTTCCATTTTGCATGGAAACTGTCATTTAGTTTGATTTCCTGTCCCTCATTATCTTACCTTATTAGACTCTTTTTTTTGGAGTGACACTTTTCACTGCTGCTTTATTTTAAACATAAATTTCAAACTATATCGTTTCCAAAAAATCAGTTATTCAACAATATTGAGCCGGGGACGGGCAGCGTTGTATTTGCACAGATGTCTCTATTCACTTGAGGGCTCTGTACAGATTATTGTTTGTTTGCTTAACGCTGTTGACTGCAAAAGATGGACGAGTAGAGGGGCTGTATAGCTGTTACAATACAGCATATGGTTAAAGCCAGTGTCTACATAGATTTAATCTAAGTTTAAACCAGATGTATGATTCATACCCAATCCTAGCCCTCTGGTTATACTCTCAGTCATTAGGCTCATTTTCACTGGTATGACTGAGAATCATTAAAGAGCCATTTGCTTCAAATGTCCAATTGAATTCCTCTTGTATATTTCTCTATTGTATGGTGCTTGCAGGTACTTTGAGTGTTTCTGGGTTGTGTTGCTAGAATATCAAGTTATTTATTATCATTTGTCTCTAAATACCTGACTTTTAGCTTGTCTGAAAAAATCCTAAATGCCGGGACTGAAAAGCTTTTCATTCATGTGACCTTTCAACTCTACCACCTACTCTGTCTCTCTCTGTTTAAATTTGGTTTGAATCTAAATCTTAAATTCTGAAGTTTTCTATCAAAATTAAAGTAAACCTTTTGCTAATTAAATGACATTGTTACCTATAATATAATGATGTATTAAGTAGTTTTTTTTTTTTTTTTAATTGACTCAAAATGTATGTAAACAAGCAGACAAGACCTCCCTTAGATTTTCTTAGTTACACTCTATCTCGTCAATGGCTGGTTAGCACTATCCACACACAGTGTGTCTGGCTATACTACATGCAGAACCCCCATGGAGTATATGCAGACATTCCATAGCTGTCACATAAAAAAATGGTTTTATTTTAGTCTTATGTTCTACTTTGAACTTTCCTTGTTCTTGTTTGGAAGTTAAAGCCAATGTAATGTAGTAAGTGACAAGTTGTTTGACATGAATGTAGGTCTGCAGAATGTGATTACAGAAACAAGTGTTAGCTGCTAAAAATGTACTTAACTATTTAGCTGCAAAGTTTTTTTCCCAATGCTATAGTCCAATGAGAGAATCCAGTGAAAGTTCCCTATAGGGAATTGCTTCATCTTCTGCGGTTCCTTTGCCGTCGTTTTTTTTTTCATTGTCTGTAGTGAATTTGATGGTCCTTATGGGCTACTTGTATTATGCATAACAAGATCAAATGACCATTTAATGATGGACTATTTTGTTAAAAGACAAAAAAAATGAATAGATATTGAGACAGTGTGCATACCAACTTTAAAACACTTCAAGAACCATCTGAGGAACTACAGTGAGGTTCTGGTCTTGTATCACAATACAATCCATCGATTTATTGCTTGGTTATGTAGAATAGACATGTTCATGTGTGCTGTTTTATGTTACGTTTTAGTGTAATTCTAATTAATTGCTGCTGCATAATTGTAACTGTGATTGTAACTAAATAGCATTGTTCATTTCAGCAAACAGTTCTGCTGTAATTGCAATTATTGGAGGTGTGCTGATAATTGGTAGCATGTCGGATTTGGCACCGATAAGGTAAAATGGCCCAATCGCCTGTCGGCTAATTTAGTTTTGAGCCGATTATGTGCACCGATATTTACTGTATGCTTTAACTTCTCACCTGTTTTGTTTGGCGCATGTACTATGAATTTCCCAGCTGTGGCTGAAGCTGCAAGAACGTTTCTTTCTGCTCGATGTGGCAGTGCTGATGACAGCTCGTTTATTTAGTGCCGCTTCACGTGTGGAAGAGAAGGGGAACAGGATTGTATGTGACAAAGAAAAACGTTCCCGTCTCAGACTTGCTGCAGCACTACATCTAACTGGGAGCAGTTTTATGTTTTGTGGGGTTTTTGGGCATTACATTTTGTGATTTATTTATTTATTTATTTATTTATTAATCTGCATTCGTGTATAGACATAATTGAAAATCAGAACATTTATGTCTTGTTTTGTTAAATTCTATATAGCCTTGATAATTTAAGCTTGGCAGCATTTAAGCAGTGTGTATACTTAAAAAAAAAAAAATAGCAATTCGGTTTACCATTGCATAAACTTAGCTATACAACAGGAGTGGCCACACTATTGAAGGTGGCTTTACATGTCACAAGCAAATCATGGCTGAAAAAAAAAAAGTGTTAGTGAGGCGAACAAGGGTGTACGTACATATTGACAGTGAATCTTTATGGCAGTCATATACTGATGTAAGTTTTATTAATATTGACGCAAGTCAGCATGAGGTCGTGTTTTCAGAGAACGTTCTGGTACACTTGGCTAATTAAAAAAAATATATAAAATCCTGCCAACCTGACCTTGGGTGATGTTTGTGCTTTTTTTTTTTTTTTTTTTTTTTTTTTTTTAAATTAATTTGCTGAATGCAGTTTGCTCTTGCTAACACTGTCTACTGTGTTTTGATATGGGTTCAAATTGGTTCAAACTGGATTGAAAGCTTGGAACTCGAGGTGGGAATACATCAACCCAACAAGACTTATGGTTCTAAATCTGTGGACTAAGTAAGTGAGCAATATTTATCTGGTAGGAGAGACAAAGCAAGGTACTCAATCTGCACGCATTCACTGCACAAAGATAGTATGTCAATCTGCACGCATTCACTGCACACAGAGAGTATCCTCAATCTGCATGCATTCACTGCACACAGAGAGTATCCTCAATCTGCACGCATTCACTGCACACAGAGTATCCTCAATCTGCACGCATTCGCTGCACACAGAGAGTATCCTCAATCTGCACGCATTCGCTGCACACAGAGAGTATCCTCAATCTGCATGCATTCACTGCACACAGAGAGTATCCTCTGTCTGCTCTGGTGATATTCTTTATCACTACTATTTAACAGGTAGATATTCTGGTTGCATCTCAAGGTCGCCTTCTGTTCATGCATGAAGCAATTAAAGTGAAGCCAGGCAGCTTCACAGATAATCACTGCATGCATAAACAACATTAGACATAATTTAATAACTGACAGACCTCAGGAAGAAGATACAGCTAATCTTTATACATGCAACCATTAAATCCCCTGTTTACATATGCTTTTTATAATCCATGCTCGTTTATTGATGAATATTGTGTTTAAGATTGGTCAATGTAATAAAGCGTACTGTGTATTGAGGCCTCGAGGCTAGGAAACTGTGCTGACAATTCTAGCTTGTTAACAAACCTGGAGCAGAGAGAATTGGATCTCCAGTCTAAGCCAGTACATTTATTTTTGATAAGCTTGGTATCAGTCCGGGTTCGCTACAGACCTCGGGCTATTATGGAATGCATTTTTGGATGGTACAGTATACTAAATGAGTTGAAATATTGTTTCAGTTCCAATATTTTTGGAGCAGTATAGTGCAAGCTGTTACTGGTTTGTGTATGCCGTCTGTGCCCCCTTGGAAATAAGATTATGCATCTCAAGGATATTTCATAGAATAAAATAGATACAGTATAGAGAACTCACTACTGTGGATCCGAGAGCCAGCAAATTCAATGAAATCTAGTGTAGAGAACTCAGTACTGTACTTGGGACCTGAGAGCCAGCTAATTCAATACAGTCTAGTATAGGGAAGTCAGTACTGGGGATCTGAGAGCTAGCACATTATTAGAGCAGAGAGCTCTGTTTTGAGAGCCAGCACATTATTACAACAGAGAGCTCTGCTGACCTGCAGTGCCTGTGTTCGTTGGCTTGCCTGGTGAAGTGTACATTTATATTTAACAAACAAACCAAACAGCGACAGTATTTGCATGCTGAAAAATCTTTTGTTTCATGTGGGAGCAGCAAAATGCGAATTGCAGCTTTGACTTTCATTCTGTATGGGCTTTAACTTGTCGGTTATACAGGATAGCTCCATTGGGATTTGGGATGTGATTTTCAGGGGGGTCATGTCTAAGTAAGTGGAAGAGCACTATTCTAAGGTCACATGTACTAGTTATTTCAAGTCGGCAATCTCTCTCGTAAAACTAACTCTACACAAGTAGATTTACCTCATGCATGAATAAATTGTGTGCAGCTAGTTCTTGTGTGTAAATAACCGATATGTCAGATAGGCAATTGTTAACAGATATTGTAATTGTAACCAAGTAAAGGCGTTTCTTTATTACCCTAACCCCTAGCACAGAAAAAATGCATGTCGATGCAGTGCTTGTGTTCTTGAGAACAAGTATGGCGCACTTGCCCTTTGTTCGCATGGAGAACATGACTCCATGACAGACCATATGTTCAAAACGTTTACTCCAGTTTAATCAACTGCTATTTTTTTGAAAGATTAAAAATTCCACAGTATTGGACAAAACTGAGAAATAACCAAACAAAAAAATTGCGTAAAAGACATAATTACTTTCAAGTTTCATACTAGTTTTGTTAAGTCAATAGGGGTTTTTCTCCTTTAAAAAAAAAAAGGGGGGGGGGGGCATGGGAGTTAAAGACTGGAGTAAACTCTTTGAACATGTGACCCTCTGTGAATATTTCATTGGGTGGTGGAGGGGCTGGGGGCTGCAGTGGGCTAATTCCGTATCCTCACATGCCTCGGGTGGTTCAGATATCGGTCTGGGTCACAAGTGAAATGAGTTTGGAGGTCTCAACTTAAACCCCAGTGGTCCATGTCTAAGGGTGTAAGGATTAGACGTGCATACAGTAAAGTAAATTCAAGACGGCATGTTATTTAATGGTTTAGTGAATAAGTTCAATGTTGTCGGTGTCTTTTTAATGTGTTTTACATTTGTAGAAACTTAACACCCACGCTTTGTTTTCTGAAAAGAGGAAACCAAAGACAACGGAAAGGTGGCATTTCGCAGCAGAAGTGAATTTAACTGTAAGATGTAGTCTGTCTTTCAGAGGACTGGTGAACTCTCACCCAATCTCTATTTAAAGCGAATACCACCTTGGTGTTTGGAGAACCACTACAACAATGGACCCCAAACACATGTCTGTATTTGAACTAGTACAAAATGTTATCATTTCCCAATAATAAATACTGAGTTGAGCGAAATGGCATTGTAATTGCAGATTGATCATAAGTAGCATCCGAAATATTTCAGAACCATCAGATTATTTGGATAAATAGTACACATTGCCTATTCTCATTGCTGTACCTGCTGTGTTAATGAATAGAAAATGTCAGTTTCGAGCTGTGAAGCTCTATTAATTTGAAACGGCCAAAAAGATAATGTATAATTAGTACCTAGTTACTTCAGTGTAAAAGAAACCCGGCAGCCTATCGAATGATCTTCTATAAAAAGTAGGACAGAAACTATCTTGTGTACGGTAGAATGTGTGTGGTTTTTTTCAGAAGCTATTTGGTTTGTTTTTAAATGATGAAAGAAAATGTAGGGTTCTGGCGAACCTCCTTATCAGGGTGTTTCTGAAAGGAAGTGGAGAGGAAGATAAGCTTGACGTCAGGGGTCAGGGGTCAGCCCCGCTCCTTGCAGTGCTTCAGAGGCCCTGCTTATTGAGTACAGGCTGTGGAGGCCTACCTCATTCAGACGTCTCTGTGCTTTTCCCTGTGGAGGTCTTGTAAACAAAGGGAAACGGGAGACGATGGCTGTGCTTCAATTCCTGCTGTTTGTTTAGATTCTTCAGGAAAACCTGCTACTGATTAACACTAATGCTGGATTATCCTTGTGTGTCATACCCACTAGAAATGCAAGTTCAACAGTACAATGAATTAGGAAGCAGTAAAAGTAGAGGTAAAGTAAGGGGAGGTTGTTAAAACCTTGAATGTGCCTTTTTAAAGTACAAACAGTTTCTGTAAATTTTTGTTTTTATTTTATTTTTTTATAAATTTAGTCGTCGCCAATTATTTTTACCCCGGTTTTCACCCCAATTTAGCATGCCCAATTATTATCTGTATCCCCGGCTCACCGCTCGCAACCCCCCCCCGCCGACTCGGGAAACGGAGGCTGGAACACGCGTCCTCCGAAACGTGCTCCTTCCAAGTCGTCATTTTTCACACTGCAGATCCACAGCAATGCCACCAGACCTATAGTGCCGGAGGACAACACAGATCTGGCGGCTCCGCTGCAGAGCCACAGGCGCCCTATCGGCCACAGGGGTCGCTGATGCGCGGTGAGCCGTGGATTCCCCTGCCGACCTAAGCCCTCCCTACCCGGGCAGCGCTCAGCCAATTGTGCGCCGCCCCCTAGGAACTCTCGGTCACGGTCAGCTGTGACATAGCCTGGATTCGAACCTGCGATCTCCAGGCTATAGGGCACATCGTGCGAGGAGCCCCTTTACTGGATGCGCCACTCGGGAGCCCAGTTTCTGTAATATATATATATATATATATATATATATATATATATATATATATATATATATATAAATGTGAGGAAGGAGCAGTGGAGCCTTTAAGAAATGGCCTCACTGGGGAAGAAACTACACAACCCATAGTCCCCAGTGGTGATTAAGGAGGCGGGGTTAGAGGATTTAAAAGGAAGTGGGGCAGAACAAAGGGGGGCATTTGTGGGGAACTGTGCTTGGTTGTCCTGCCTGCTCAAGCTTCCAACGACTATTCAAGTGAAGAAGAGGATTTAGTAAGTGCATCAAATCTAAATTATAGCGATTGTGGAAAAGTCTAGCATAGAGCGTTTTTACCTCTTGGTGAGGCAGACTTTTGTTTTGAATTGTTTGGCTTTGTTTGATATTTTTGGGATTAAAATATTTCACGGTGTTTTCACTGTTTGGTCTTCAGCTGCAGGAGCAGCGACACTTTGAACGAGTGTATTGTTTATATGAGCAGGACTTGCTACAAATATCACGTGTTCTTCAGTTGCAGGAGCAACAATATTTTGATTGAGCGTGTTGCGGGACGTATGAAAAAACACTGCACAGTTACAGATGCAGGTGCAGCGACTGTGCACCAAGAAACAAGACACAGAACCAGGTTTGGCTCATACAGTTTGGATACAGGTGGCCGGAGTAACGGTACAAGTCTAAGAAGGAGGGGTACATTGGGAAGAAAACCGTAACGCACAGAATCAGGTTGTGAGAACAATCTTTATTATTGCTGGTTCCTTCTGGCCTGCCCTTGCTGTCTTTCAGGCAGCCTAGGATAGAGGACATACTGTTCCAGGCTTGCTCCACCAGAGGGGGTCCAACCTATCCTCTCCTGTGTTCCAGGCTCACTCCACCAGAGGAAGCCCAACCTATCCTTTCCTGTGTTCCAGGCTCACTCCACCAGAGGGAGCCCAACCTATCCTCTCCTGTGTTCAAGGCTCACTCCACCAGAGGGAGCCCAACCTGTACTCACCTGTGTTCCAGGCTCACTCCACCAGAGGGAGCCCAACCTATCCTCTCCTGTGTTCCAGGCTCACTCCACCAGAGGGAGCCCAACCTTTACTCACCTGTGTTCCAGGCTCACTCCACCAGAGGGAGCCCAACCTGTACTCACCTGTGTTCCAGGCTTGCTCCGCCAGAGGGAGCCCAACCTGTACTCACCTGTGTTCCAGGCTCACTCCACCAGAGGGAGCCCAACCTGTACTCGCCTGTATTCCAGGCTTGCTCTGCCAGAGGGAGCCCAACCTGTACTCACCAGTGCTCCTGGCTCGCTCCACCAGAGGGAGCCCAACCTGTACTCACCAGTGCTCCTGGCTCGCTCCACCAGAGGGAGCCCAACCTGTACTCACCAGTGCTCCAGGCTCGCTCCACCAGAGGGAGCCCAACCTGTACTCACCAGTGCTCCTGGCTCGCTCCACCAGAGGGAGCCCAACCTGTACTCACCAGTGCTCCTGGCTCGCTCCACCAGAGGGAGCCCAACCTGTACTCACCAGTGCTCCTGGCTCGCTCCACCAGAGGGAGCCCAACCTGTACTCACCAGTGCTCCTGGCTCACTCCACCAGAGGGAGCCCAACCTGTACTCACCTGTATTCCAGGCTTGCTCTGCCAGAGGGAGCCCAACCTGTACTCACCAGTGCTCCAGGCTCACTCCACCAGAGGGAGCCCAACCTGTACTCACCTGTATTCCAGGCTTGCTCTGCCAGAGGGAGCCCAACCTGTACTCACCAGTGCTCCAGGCTCACTCCACCAGAGGGAGCCCAACCTGTACTCACCAGTGCTCCTGGCTCGCTCCACCAGAGGGAGTCCAACTTACGCTCGCCGTAGCACAGAGAGGGAAAAATATATATATATATATAAACCGCTGTGCTGGAAGTGAAGCATTACTCCAGATTTGCTGCTTTTAATTACTGCACTAAATAAAATAATATAACAGCGAATCCCTGTTTGGGCCGGGGATTCACGCCAAATCAATAAATAAAAATAACTCCCTTGCTCTCTCTGCTCTTTCTCTTTCTTTCCTCCAACACTCTCGCTCGCTCGCTCTAGTTCTCTGTTCTTCCCAGTCTGGGCTCTTTCACCGCTTCACAGATAGGCACTCTCTTTCTGTCCCTAACGTATTCTCATTTTGAACATTTCTGTCCCGTGGGTGTTGTCAAGTGATTGAAAACGAGACATTTTGTGTTTGAATTGAAAGTGATGGTCTCGAGGAGTCGAATGGGTCAGTATATTTTCCTCTAGAGGAATTATCACTTTTTGACGTCACTACTGTGGTATTATGCCTTTTTTTTAGAATGGCTCAGGATGCAAATATAGCCTTCATCCATGTATTATATATATATAATACAAAGTTATTGTACACCATATTATGTTTTTCTTTTTTTCTATAGGAAGAGATTTGACTTAAGAATTAACTTTAAATAAAGAATCTTTAGCGATGTGTTATGAAAATGCTTTAATGGCACACAAACGCTCTAATTTCAGTGCCTGGGCACCGATGAAGCTGTTTTCCTTGTTGTGTCAAGGCAATAGTAAGTCGAGGGTAAATCCAAATATTTTTTCCTGTGCCTTCAAGCAGTGTTGCCAATTTAGTGACTTTAAGGACTGACTTGGCGAGATTTGTTGTCAAAAGCAGCTACAAATCTAGCGATTTTTCAGGACAGTCAGCAGAAAATTTCACAGATATAAAATAGTTAACGTTTCGATTATCCTGTTCTTTTTATCCCAGTGAATCTGTCTGGCACCATGTTATTTGATTTCAAAGTTTTTCTTGAAGAGCTGATGAGATGTATCCTCATTGTGCAAGCCCACCCCCACAGGATGAGTGGTTCAGGCAGACAGGAAAATATTGATAATTTCCTTTTTGTTGCAGACCATACCATTTTAAATATTGGGTGGGGGTGGAGACTTTGTACCAAGACAGTGCTTATAATAGTGTGCAGTGGAATAAAATGGTGTAACACTAAAGGGTTCAACCATACAGTAGTTTTCAACGTTGCAGGTAACCAAGGCTAATGCCCTGTTTAAAGTCAAACAGCTGCAGATGGAAAGCATTTACTGTACACAAAAAGTCTTCAATTCCAAGTTATTCAATGCTTTAGAGGGAGTTCAGGGACTCAAAAGTGTGCCAGGGCTGTTTAACAATGAATAAAATAATGGTATTTATTAAAACTGCTCTCAACTGTTGTTGAAGCAGGTCTAGAACAGTTATATGAAACTTTATTTTGTTTTACTGCCTGAGAAACCTTAAATCACATACGATAAAGCTTTGGGAGTCTGTTAATGGTTTGATGTTTCCTTTTCTAAAACATAGTTCGAATTACACTTACTCTCGGCTCCCTGTTGCTACTGTAGAGAGTTGTTCAGCCTCTTTATCCAGGAATATAAAACCCTCAGTAGAGGTACATTTACAAATCCTAAAAGAAAGCCCCTGTCACACTGGCATTCCTAACCCGGGTCCCAGCGACCCATCTGAGGATGTGGATCTACACGCTTTGACCCGAATTGAGCGAGACAAAATGCTCGACAGCCGTTCGTGAGCCGATGAAATAATAAACAGCCACACCTGCGTGAAGGTTTCACATCCGCAAGGAACATTTCTGTTTATTCTGTTCAGCCATATTGAGGCACACCATGAGCCAGGTCGCAGCAGGGATGAAGAAACATTTGCTGTAATAAACATTTGGGATGACGGTTCAATCCAGAGAAGCTTGGAAACCAACCACGCGACTCAAAAAAATACTTTATTGGTTAAACGATGTGTTTCAGCTTAACATTGCCTTCATCTTTATTCCCTTATAAAAGTTTACCATGGTAAAAGCACAGCAAAGTGTAAGCATAGTGGAAGAATGCTAAAGCATAGGTAAACATTGTAAAGAGTAGCTAAATATGGTAAAGCATGTTTATAAACAGTGCAAACTAGGGCAAACTATGGTGAATGCATAGTATAACCATGGAAAAAACATTGTATTATTGTAAAAACACCATGGCAAACTTATAATGGTTCTAACTTTTTGTATGCCGTTGAAGTGTTGTTCTACATATTCCTTAGTACTTCAGCTCTGCAATGTGAAGCTCAAGTAATCATTGTCCTTGTGGATTCTCTGCTCGCCGGTCTCGCGCTGGCTCGTGTCTCTGTCTGTTGATAGAGGGTCTTGGTGCAGATGTGCTCTGTTTGCTCTGGGTCCTTGGCTGCTTGCTGAGGAAAATTCTGAACCTTTTCTCAAGGCCATGTGATAACACTCTGAAACTGCCGTTATAAATAAACCCTGGCCCTCAGTGCTAAAGGCCAGATCCATACATTACACAGTAATATAATACGGGCTGGAGTCTCAAAGCTATTTGGGTTTTTTTCTGAATGGGGAAAAATACACCAATTAAACATTTATTGTTTATTTATGGTTTGGTAACTTTGTTGGGTGTGTTTCTGCTGTGCTAATAACACAACTGGAGTAGTAAGTAGCTTTAGCAATCTAGCACTGTACGTGTCTGAAATGTATGTTGGCACAAATTTATTCTATTATATTTTTAGATAAAGGTTAAGGCTGTGGAGGGAGGGGGGGGGGGGGGGGGGGGGATGTATTGTTTCTCTGTCAACAGCCAAAAGTAAATAAATATTGCAGTATCTGTGTGATAACTAATTATTCACTCACTTGGTTTTACGATAACTGATACAAACTTAGTAGATAATGAATTGTAGCTAATAAAATAATTCTATAAGTCTTACCCATGAAGCACTTCCATTGCTACATAGTTCTCAATTGTGCAGTTTTTATAGGAACACTTGCTATAACAAACACGTATTGTTATTTTAAAAACAGACATCTGCCACTACACTATGTTCTCAGTTTGTCTGCCTGATCTTCCAGGAAGTCTGTTACTGCTTGCTTGGTTATTTCACCACAGCAGTGTCTTCTGGGTCAATGCATGTTACTGGCTGGTTGGGTATTGACGGGAAACGAGAACAATGTCCCTACAGCTAACACGGAAGACTGTAAACAAACTGGACTGTCAACACAGTCTTGATAAAGTAGAGTACACAGAAGCTAAACTATGAAAAAAACAAATTGTAAAATGAATGAGATTGTTTACTTCAGCTTTAAACTGCATACTTACTTAATTTGTCATGCTTACTGGTAATGCAGATTCAAATAATATTTTCATAAATAGACTGATGAGTAACAATTTCATGATTTTTGCAGTTAGTAACTTTTACATATAAACAAAACCATGCTGATTGCATTACTGGATTATACTGTTGTACACAATGGAAATGATTCATAGTGGCATATCTTTAAGCTATATTAAGCTCATTGAAATATTTCCGCAGTTGATATCACATTGTATTAACATGTTTTGTACTTGTTTACATTACTACTTTAAAAAAGCAAATGCAAGTTAACAATTGTTCACGTTTTATTGTATGATATTTGAATCGCAACCTATGTCTTAAGGTATGTATCGTATGGTGAACCCAAAGGTACTCCACCTTATGCATCTGAACTCAAAGATGCAGGCTCCACAAACAGCAGCTTTCATTGTTGCACTGAGTGGGTGGATACCTTTAGGCTCCCCAAGGATCGCTCAAGCACCACATGTGCCAGACCTGGTTATTGTTTGAGTGCTTGAGATTATTAATGCATACTTGTGGCCAATTCCATTACAGAGTGTGCTGGCAACTGGAGCTCCTCTGGCAGTGAAGGCATTGCTTTCAAAACTAGTGTTCACTTCTATGAGAGTTACCACCCGACCTGGAGTCAGCAGCATTGTTCACTGAAATTCCAATTCCAATTCCAATTCCAGTTCCAGTTCAACTGATAGTTTGTCCAATTGCAATTCCAGTTACTACTGCAGAATTACAAATTGAATTACTATTATACTAAAGTAACATACACAACTATCCACGTTAACATGTTCACTCTATTTATTCTAAATAACCCAATAATCACATGTACAAATACACAAACATGCTGGAGAACCTTTTATTTGTTTCAAACAAATAGGGTCACTAAAAGTTGAGAAATCTGAGAATAATGATCGCTCAATGTAAAACACAACATGGAACTGCGAATGATCAAGCTTGGAAAGGTCTGTAATTGAATTGTAATTGGTCAGTTACATGGTATAATTACAATTACAATAACATTTAAATGGCAATTCATTCTGAATTACACGGTTACAATTGTAACTGAGTCCAGGTCTGGTTACCACCGTTACCTGAAAAAGAAATCAATGCAGTGTGTGCTAGCACACACTTTTTTTATGTGACTGGACTGTCCCTGGCTAATTTTATCAGATCCCTGATATAAAAGCTGTATCTCCCTGACGCGAGTTTCATATCTGGCAGCCTTGAAGTGTTTACAGCTGGCAAAATAATTCCATTAGCTACACAGAGGTTTTGAAAGAGCATGTGTTATGTATATTTATTTTAAAATATGGTATCTGGTACTACATTGGGTTACAGAAAGCTCTCAGTTTCTATGGCTTGCTCTCAGGAAGTCTGTTACACTTGCTCTTCCTAGTCATTTCAAGACATGCTAATGGCTACAGCAAAGCATGTCAGTCAAAAGGGGAAGCAGCTGGTTGATTGACTGCAAAACAGGAGTAAATTTCAACCTCCAGGGGGTAGGATCAAGGAAGTGCAGCATTACTTGAAAACATGGCCTACAAACGGAGAATTCCACTGTTTTGTTGAGGTTGTGTTTTAAAATAAAATAAAAATACATGCTTACTGTAACACGTGTTTCTTCCCAAACTGCAAAATGTTTTTTGTACAGTTTGTTCATTTTGTAGATTTCCCAGCTGTTAACCCAAGGTCTTTGGGCTCCTGCCAGCCTAGGTCTTCATGCTCTTACAACACTAGTCAGACTGTTATTAATATTATATAAATCGAGATAATTAGTGTGTTATGTTTTGTATTGAATTTAAGATTTGCAGTAACATGTCTTTTATTTATGGCATTGAAGCTGCACTCTGCAGTCTAGCCAAGACATATTTGGAATATCAGAAATCCTTCTCATTCTGGTAATGAAATGTGGCATTTCCTGAAGAAATCTATAATACATGTGTGTTATCTCCTGCAGGGATACAAGTCCCTGGCAACAGTGATGTATCTCATCCCATACACAAGTACGAATGTTATCTAACCCAGGCTTTAAAATCTCTTGGCCTTGTTCGCATTATTATTGGTTCCCCTTTTTACATGTTTGTTATAAAAGTTAATTTGGGATATGCAAATGTTTCAAATCTAGCACAGTGGATACACTTCTGTGTCCTGGTACCTGTAGGTCTCATGGAGGGCAGCAGTGTGTAATAGTGGTTAGGACTCTGGACTCTTGACCGGAGGGTCGTGGGTTCAATCCCAGGTGGGGGACACTGCTGCTGTACTCTTGAGCAAGGTACTTTACCTAGATTGTTCCAGTAAAAAAAAAAAAAACTGTATAAATGGGTAATTGTATGTAAAAAAAAAAAAAAAGTGTAAAAAAAATAATGTCATTGTATGTAAAAATAATGTGATATCTTGAAACAATTGTAAGTCGCCATGGATAAGGGCATCTGCTAAGAAATAAATAACAATAAATAATGGTGGGACTCAAGAGATCCTTCCATCACTGTCACTATAATCCCATTTACATGGTTAGAAACTCACACTTGTCTCACCCGAGTAAATTTAGGATTACAAGTTGTTAGTTGGAATTAAAAGGAGTCTGATTTTTATTTGGATCGTTTTTCAATAGTATACTTGAGTTCTGAAACCCAGGTCTGGATGCAGGACTAGTGTGCGTTTATGAGCTTGAATTTACAAACGCAAGGTCAAAATATACTTTGAACTGATGCACTTTGTTACCATGCAAACGCAGTTCTGCAAGCACAGCTGTGTTTTGTTCATTCAGCAGTACATAAGTGCAGGGTGATTTGTGTGTGCTGTAACTGTATCAGTATGTTTTTAAATGTGTCCATGCAGGATAACCCTGTTACAGATGTTCACGCAGTTCTATGAAAGATAATCCAAAAGATATTCCAGTCCCATCCAGTCTTTAAACAATGCTTTTGTATTTGTGTGTGTGTGTGTGTGTGTATATAACAAACAATGTATATATATATATATATATATGAGTATATATATCAATGAATGTGAACTGTCTGTTGCATGGCTGTAGTTTCGTCTTTTTTGGCGTCGTCCCTGAAAGACTGGATTATCTTTCACAGAACTGCGTGGGTTTGGCTGACCTTTATAACAATTCCTTGTCTCTGTGTTTGTTACCAAGGGAGCCCCTTTAAAGTATATTAACCAGCAATTATTCCTACATTGGAACCGCACACCATACAGCAGAAACAGCACTCACTGATTTCAGTTCAGGACAGGATATTTCTACTGTATATCAATCATAATCAGAGCTTGAAATTGACTTTGGCTCTTAGATATTCAAATATTTAGATTAGATATATTGTTTTTTAAATCATTGATCACTCAAGAGCTAGGTTTAAAGTAAACTGAACTATGTACACTGTATAAACACTTGTATACATGTAGAGACATCATTTATTTTGATTGTGAAACCAGTAAATTGTCTTGACTATGGAACCACCTGCCAATTAAGCACCTACTATGAGATCTCTACTGAAGTTTGTATGTCTTGTTTATTGTGACTGAAACTGGGAACAGGGAGAGTCTTTATATAATCCAGAATACATTTCAGAGAATCCAGTTGAATGAATTGTTCATGTGAGGGGCAGTCCGTTCACACCGAAGTGTGTGTGACATATGGCAGGTGTGTTCAACCAGCTATTGTAATTCTGCCACATTCAGCTGAAACGTTCTTGTTTCCTTTTTGCACCAGCCGGGAAATGAATACATAAAAACACGTGCATTTAGCCAGATCCTGTTTCCCGGCTTTCAGATTTCTCACAGTTGCAAGTATTTGTGCATCATTTCCTCGCTGTGCAAGTTCTCAACTGAGTCAGTTTGCATATTAGTATTATTACATGGGCCCCTGTTATTAAGCTAAGTGACTTGCATATAAAACATGATAAAGTTTACAAAGTAAAATGGTGAAAGCATATTTAAAATAGTGAAATCATATGAATATGTTTTTTTAAATATAAGGGTTTTCAGTATTTTTATCCAAGAAAATGTACTACATGTGTTAAAAACACAGTTAATACTGAACAGTTAGTGAAAGTGTTAAATCCATGCTGGATAGCTTTCCGCTCTGTTTTGCAGTGTTGTTTTCTTCCATTTTGATTTATTTGTTGAGGTTGATGGCACAAGGTCCCTTCACGGCATTCAGATATCTCATGTACGCAGTTCTGGTGCAGTGGCAGGTATTTGAGTTCAAATTCTCAGTTGCATTTTCTACAGTCTTCTGAAATTGAGTACTGTACGTAAACACATTTGTGAATTACTTCATCATGAGACTTTATTTGTATTAAGGATATCCATACTGTCTCTAATTGCCCATGTTCTCAGCTAGCATGTATTTCCTTATACTGTTAAGGTTTCAAATTGATAATGTTCAAATCTGAAATTGGTTGTGTTTAAACGTAGTTTTCTGTCCGCTATGAAAGGGAGGTTAACCAATCTCATTTGTCCACTAATTTGTAACAACAAGGAAGATTAGCTCCCTCTGGTGGACCCTAGGAGTTTGCACCTCCATTGCTTGTGAAATAGGCTTTCTGGTTGAAATACTAAACATATTAAAATAAGATTATAAAACTAAATAACAGATCTTTTTGACTTCCCAGTCCTAGTTGCTCCAATTGTGCGAGGTCTGCATGCAGATCACACACATGTTAAGAAGTTAATTTTTCACCACCTGAACCTGAAATATCCTGTTCCATTTTGTGAAGTCTATTCAGAGCCTGCCTCTACAGTAGCTCCACTCAGTGATGGAAAGATATAAAGAGTGGAGCCTACTAGCATGGTTTTGACATCATTGCACTCGAAGATACAGAGAAGGGCAACTGAAGACAGGTTAAAAGAATTAAACCAGCCTAGAAAAAAAGAAGGGGAAGAGGGGACTTGATTTGAAGTCTTTAAAATTATCAATGATACAGATAAAGTTAACCTAAGACACTACTTCAAATTTAGCACAGAGAGAAGAACAAGAGGGCAGAATGGAAGCTGAGTAAAAGTAAGTTTAGAACAGAAGGTAGGAAGCATTCTTTTACACAGAGAGTTATAAATGCATGGAATAGCCTAGCAGGTGACATTTAAAAAGAAAAATAGATTCTGTGCTTTTAAATTAGAACCCCCCCCCCCTTGTAGGAAGAATGGTGTGCTAACAAGGGACGAGCCTTGATGGGCCGAATGGTTCTTCTGCACTTAAGGTACGAGAGTGAGATTAATTTGATTTATTAGTCACCTTCAACACCTATGTGAGCTACATGCTGACACTTGCATTGTGATGAGCTAGTTTAGTTTACTGCCGCTGCTAATGAGATGCATTGCAGTGTTTTTTTTTTTTTTTTAATCATACCATTGGCTCACATTGACGATGCAAAAAGCTCTTGCGGGGAAGTGTTGATACAGCAAATATGCCTGTTTTGCTGTGGAACTTGAAACATAGTACTAGGTACTGCATTGATTAGCGTTCTTAAATGGAATGTATTCAGCAGGTTGTTACATCATCATCATCATCATCATCATCATCATCATCATCATCTGTACACACACACACATTACAATGTTCTGTATGTTATACAGTAGTGTACTGGGCAGCAGTGTGGAGTAGTGGTTAGGGCTCTGGACTCTTGACCGGAGGGTTGTGGGTTCAATCCCCAGTGGGGGACACTGCTGTTGTACCCTTGAGCAAGGTGCTTTACCTAGATTGCTCCAGTAAAAACCCAACTGTATAAATGGGGAATTGTATGTAAAATAATGTGATATCTGTATAATGTGAAATAATGTATAATGTGATATCTTGTAACAATTGTAAGTCGCCCTGGATAAGGGCGTCTGCTAAGAAATAAATAATAGTGTTCAAAAGTTTGGAAACAAATGATTTACAGCAAGAATAAGTGTGGGGATTGTAGTGCCCATTTTTCCTCACTCAGATCCCTTACTTACTAAATACCCTGGTATCTCTGACTAGATAATCGTATTTAAAAATGTGCTAAATATTTTAACGAGCAAGACATCTCCCAAGTAGAATGGTACCCCGAAGTGTTCTCCTTTTCTAGGAAAGCAGTACAAATGGGGATGGGGAGTTTGATGCCAGATAACTTCACTCAGACTACTTGCTCGCTTAATATCTTGGTATCCATGAATAGAAAATTGACTCGTCTTTAAAAATATGCAAGAGATTTTATTGAACAGTCTCTCCCACAAGTGCTGGGTACCCCAAATGTATTTCTACTTTATATTCTGATCACTTCAGTACTGTACGGCAAATTACTTGCATGTAAATGTTCTTATCTTATGTGTTCCCAAAGTGATATTAAGTGGATTTGAAGTGGGAGTTATAATAACAGCATTTCAATGGGGTGGTACAGCTGCTTTAAACGTGTACTGCGTTATAAATGTCCTGTTTAAAATTAAAATCTATACTTTTTTGATTTCCATTAAAGTTACTCAAAGTTTACAAACATGTCTCTTTTAATAAGAGTCAAAAAGGTCTGTGCCAAAGAAAAATCTTTGTTAGATTTTGTATGATACAACCCAGTTTCTGGGCCCTCAGATTACAGTAACCAGGGCAACAGGGAATGGGTAGGGGAGGAGCTGTGTGAAATGGCTTGGAATGCAAGGGGGTGAATGAGAAGGGGAAGGCGGGATTACCTCAAGCAAGTTGCCTCCCAGTTTGAGCTGAACCACATTGTGGAATGCACGCACACTGCACTAAGGTTTATTAAGGAGTTGTGTTTCCTGTTTTTGTTGGAGTTGTGTGTTCAGCTGTTCGGAGGAGCCCCTTGTTTAAAGATTTAAAACTTTGGGGAGTAGGCAGCATTGTAGCCAGGCTGGCATATCCAAAGTGGTGTTGTTTAAAAACAGTGCATGCTTCCCAGGAAAATAACTGCAAGGAGTTCCCACATGGGTAGAAAGTCTGCCTAGATCCTGGTGAGATTTAAAAAAAAAAGGATTTGGGTGTGGGGGGAGGAGTGCAGAGACTGGATTCTGTTGTCGCATAAAAACCAGGCAGGTTTCTCGACAAACTTGAACAGGTTCTGACTCCTGAGAGGAAGGTTGCTGTACATGCGCACATGGAGATACTAAGAGAGTCTTTTCTACATTTGACCCTTCAGATGTCTGTCTATAAGCGGGCCACGTTTGAGGAGGATGACCTTGTGGACTCTCCAGTAGATGAGGTGTACCCCAACGGGATGCAGGTAGGACATCTCCTAATCTCTCATCTGCTTGTGTAAAACTTGATCTGAAACAGGATCAGCGCTCCAAGCCTGTGTGATCGAACCCAGAAAGCTGCCCAGGTGTTAACCTGAAAAAAAAAACATTATCTTAAATATGTGTTTGATTTTGTATTGATGGTCTTTTTTTTTCAAGCTACTGTGAATTCACAGCTCTTCCAGCTATTTTAATACTGCACTTAAGCTGTGTCTCTGCTTTCATGAATTAATATAAAGAAACATAGAGAGATGGTCACTGGAAATACCTGTGACTGGTTACTGAGAACAAGAGTGAGTTCTAATACTTCCAGAAGCGACTTCCTTGGTAACCAGTTACTGTTTTTCCAATGACTTGTTTGCTTCGCTCCATTCCTTCACTTGACCTATTTTTAGGGTAAATTTAAGAACAAATTCCCCACCCTGTCATTTAGCTGTAGGGTATTATTTGCTCCCACTGTTTATCACATTGAGCATCGCCATGGTTTGTGGTTCGATATTTTCATTCTTGCAGGATGTTAAGCCCACGGAATCCAGGCAAATTAGTGGTGCACTGTTGCACTCTAGAAGATGGAAATATAATTTAGAGCATTGGTATGTAACAAGATTAAAGAGTAAGTAGCGGGGTTTTGAAAAATATAGCGTTATACGTCCCCACGTGCTGCTACAACTGTTTAAATAGCGTACCTGTTAATGTTCTTTTCATTGTTAACATGCAACTTTTTACACTCATAACTTTAAAGTCTGTTTCAAAGTTCTTTTCAAAATGTCCGCTCTAGTGCACTGAGGTTTGAAATCTGTTCTCTAGTCTAAACCACTTCAGGAAGAGTGATGTTAAAAACAACAAAACAAACAAGAAGTGCTTTGGCTTTTCTGTTCCATACCACATCATGGATCGTTATTGCTGTTTGACAATGTGGGCAATAATCTTACACTATCAGAGCACTAGAGCGGACATTTTGAAAAGAGCTTTGAAACAGACTTTAAAGTTATAAGTGTCAAAAGTTGTCAGGATGTTAACAATGAAAACAAAAATTACAGGTATGTTATTTAAACAGTTGTAGCGATGTTTAACTCTATTTTTCTTTAAGGGCTTAAAATAGATCTTTAAAATCGACGCCCCTTGACTTAGAACACCATCTTGTTTCTTAAAAACCTGCACAGCCTGCTATAAAAGTAAATTGTTACGTAAATATCAACTGATATAATAATTAAACCATATAATAACTAAGTGATATGTGTCATCACTGCACATTATGTAAGTGAAAGTATTTAATAATTAACAAGTATATCGGTATATCTTATTTTATTTTTTTTCATTTTTAGGTTAATAAATTCACACAATGACACACACATAATATAATATGATAAGTCAATGGACAATGTCTATAGATGCAATGCGGATTTAGGAAACTCCATGCTCAATATCTATTGGTTTTCTGGCCACCTTTCTCCCCTTATAGCCAGCTTACAAAGCCATGCTTCTTTTTCATTTAAAAGACTTGTATTTTTCCAGTTTAATAATATAACTATAATTTACAGGTTAGGAAGGCAGTAGAAATCAAATATAATGTAGTATTTTTAAGATGGATAGGATAAGTAACAGAACTGACTTCAATGAACCTTGGAATTGGTAACCTAGAATGTCTTCCTTAAAATGTTGGACCACAATGTAAAGAATCTGCATTTTGCTGTATTATCTGTAGTGTGGTGCTCGGTATGTAGAACTATCTCATTTTGAATGACCACCATTACTTTACTATGTAATAAATCATGCAATGGGTACAGCAGCATTGGATAGAGAGGTCATGGAGTGTGCTCCAGTGCTGTGAGATTGATTTTTGGGTTGCACAGGCAGGACCATGATGTCCTCACCCCTTCAGGAGTGCTGGATGTTTACCTGCCGTGATGTCATCGTCAGTCACGCCATGTTCCCATAGCAACCAAAATAAGGCCTCCAGAGTCCTGTCATTCCTTAACAATGCCCTAGAATGTGTGATAAGGTGGAGAAGGCCGTGTCTCCTCCATTCATGTGTAGAATGCCACAAGTTTCAATATGTATCCCATACAGGTTTCACCCCAGTTTACATGTTTTATGAAGTGTGTGGCCTTTGAAATTAAAAACAGTAACAGTTAAGACACCTTCTACTGCTGCAAATAGCAGCGGGCACAGACTGACATCATGAAAATCTGGCTCTTTTAATTCAAAGGGGTTATAGCTAATGAAATAATCCCATGTTTTGAAAAATGCATTTTTTAAACATGTATTTTTCTCTGGGTCATTTAAGGTTAACACTGCCTTTGGTCCCCCTGATAACAGTTTGCCATGGTGTTTTTGCACAGCCTTTTTCCAGTTTTCTCATGCTTGTCTGTAATTGACCGTGCTTTCCCTGTGCTTTGTTACACTTTGCTATGCTTTTACTATGGGGTGCTTTTCTAAGGGTCGTGTTGATGTCAGTCGTTTGAAAAGCATCTGCTTGTTGAATGACTGCAAGGAAGACGTTCAGCCTGTTTCCTCTAATGACTGGAATGCTTTACAGCCAGTGACAGTCTACCTGAAAGTAAGGTACAGGATAATACTAAATTGCACATGTGAGACCTACATACCATATTGAAGAGCACCACCTGTACGATTTATGGAATTATTTGCTCTAACCCTTTCACTTTTTTAGTTTTTTACTGCCACACACTTTGGTGCTCGCCTGCTGTGCCATGGAAAAAAAAACATTTGTCAAAACAAATTCCAAGCACACACCATTAAAGTATGGATATCTAGGTGTGTGCCGATTTTACTTGTATTTTTTGAGTTATTACCTTTTAAGAAGTTTGAAGTTGTTAGGTAAAAATGGAATTGAATGAAACATGTGGATTACTCAACACAAAACAATGTGGCCCCTCAGTTTCCCTTGTTTACACTATTGAGTATCAATCAAAAAAACTCATTTGTATTTGTGTTTTTTACTTTCCTTCGTTTCCTTAGAATGTGTCATCTCTGCAGTGAATTGTGTTATTGTAGTCCTAGGCCAGGTGTTATCTCTGATTAAATTCAGCAAAGAATTACATATCCCAGTTTCCACAGCGGTAGCTGGCACATTTATGTGATGACTCAGTTGCATTTGCTAGCTTTTTAACATATTTCCATTGTCAGTTTACAGTCTCTGTCGGTGCCCCAGATGAGAGCAAAATTCTCTTCCAATTGGCTTTTAAAACACTGAATTCAGAAGTTAATTGCCATTGTTTGGTATTCAATTGTAAAGGTGAGGCAAGGGCAGCTTTTCTTGTTTTTGAAATCCACACATTAATAAATAGGTGTGTTTTCATTTATTTAATACCTGCTGACAAATACTACTTAAAGGTAATTACTGAGAAAATAGGATTCTCAACACACCCCTGTGGATGTCATCTCAGAAAACATTGGGTGCAGTGGTAAAATCAAGATTTCTGGACCGGTGTGATAGAGTAAGTATGGATGATCCACTGACAAATGGAGATACTCAGAAGTGATGTTGTCCACGCCACGCAGACACCCAGGTTCATTTACAGAGCAACAGCAATCCTGGGGCACTACTAGCAGTGATAGGGCAACAGTGACACACACAAGTGAACAAAAGCAAACAAGACACTACCCACTGACACACGCCCAAACGATCTGTTCAAGTGGGACTTAAAAATCCCTAAACTAATCCCTGTTCCTTTTCAGACGATAAAACCCTGATCTTGATTCCCCACATGGTGATCAGCGGTTTTGGTTTTTCTTTCTATTGGTAGCGGGGACTGATCATGTCCTGGCTCTCAGCAGAACCCCAGTGTGTCGGCGCCTCCCCTTTTTATAGTGAGACGCTCTGCTGGGACACACCCACCAAACTCAACAGATAGTGCAGCTCAGGTGGAGCGTCTGGCTCTCTCCTGCAAACGTACGCCTGCACCCGAGAAGCCAGTGAGAACCTGTCTCTGGTACAGCAGGATTTCAGAAACAGCTGACCAGTCTTTTTCATAACACTTTCTTTGTTTCCAGTCTCCGCACTGTCAAATAAGTATATTTCCCCAGAAAAAGGCAGTGTGCTTTTAAAGAGACCACAATTCTTAAAATAAGACGCTGTTATAACCTTAATTTGTAACAGTAAATTTATGACAAGACCTCATTTAGAGACAGTAAAATGACAAGGCCTCTTGCACAAGGCACGAAAATGTTATTGAACTTGACCACCTGTTTGTCTGTGTGTCTAGGTAAGTTTTGGTGGTGCAAGCCGCAGTCGGAGATGCTGGTCAGACCGGACCCACGTTGAGAAGAAGCTACTAGTAATCGTGGGAGTGCTGTCTGTCTGTCTGCTGGCCTGTATATTTGTTCTGAGCCTGCGCTACAGGAACGGTAAGTGACCCTGGGTGTATTGTCTACATGCAGTACCACAAAAATATATTTACAGGAAACCAAACTTATCCGGCCTGGTTTTGGAACCAGTCCCTCTGAAACATTACACAATAGAATTGGTGAGTGGGGAATGCAGTAGCTGTTCTTGAGGTTCAAATACAGTCAGAAGTAAAATAAAACTGGTGGTCTCAATGAAGGCCTCAATGGACAGTAGGCCTTATCACAAAACCACAACCCCGTTTGGCTTAACTTGCATTAAATAGGCTTTCACAAAACCAGATACCAGATGCCTTGACAAGCTGGCTTTTTCATGTTGTTTTTTTTTCTTCATCATTCATTCTTGACTTCATCCTCAGAATCTCACTTCCTTGTAGTCTAATGACAATACCACAATACAAGACCGGTATGTTAAAGAAAGTTCACCAAGTTCCTTGTTTGAAAGCAAAGCACCAGAGAGAAACTGGTAGTGGTGCTTTTTAAAGAGGAACTATCTTTATTTCTTTCACCCACGCATTCATCTCACAGAAGCACGCATTGATAAAACTGTTTTGTTTTTTTTTAAATCTTGCTTTCAAAACATAGGAGTTCATGGGGACTAACTTCTTCACTGACATTCAAAATGTCCCCATTTTCCCATTGTGTGTGTCTTGTTTAAGTGCTCAGTAGAATTGAAAACCTTCTAGTCAGGAATTTAAGAATAGAACCCAACAATGGAAAGCCATAGAATTCCAGGCCTATTAAAGGGTTTATTACACAGGCTTTAGGGTCTAATGGGCAGCAAAGGGAGGTTCAGGTTTCTGGTGGGGTCCAAATACCTGTGTGTGGTGGCAGAGTAAATGGATTTAAATGATTTGCTATGCTGAGGGAAGACTAGTTTGTTTTAAAGTCTTGGCTGTATTAGCCCTTTAACTTGGCTGGAGTCACCCCATGCGCCCCTAGTGGTCATATAGGTACTATTAGCATTAAAGAGTAAGTAGCTACAACTGTTTAAATAACGTACCTGTCATTTCTTTTAATTGTTGTCATGCTGACAACTTGTTGTACTTATAACTTTAAAGTCTGTTTCAAAGCTCTTTACAATATGGGCACTCTAGTGCACTAGTAGTGCAAGGATTATTGCCCACATGTCAAACAGTGCACTAGAGCAGCATGTGAGGATGTATAACGCTATATTTTTCAGAACCCAGCTGCTTACTCTTTAACAATAGCTGTAACCATGCCCAAGATTTCCTATAATATTCAATAGTGCACACTAGCACGTCTGTTCCAAAGGCTATTAGTTCAGCTTGGCTATCAGGCTGTGAATTCTCCACCGTCCTCCCGTAGTGTTTTCATAGCTTGGGTGGTATTGACGTTGGCACAAGAGACTATCCCTACTAACTTTCCAGGGGACTCGCATGTTCAGATTTGTGACGCCAAGCAATTCCAAACAGGAAGCGCTCCCTTCTTCGGGAAACTGTTACCCCTTTTATTTCCATCTATAAACATCCAGGGGGGAATAAAATGAATAACCAGGTTTGCAATGTCCCAAATTCCCAGTGGAAAAATCAGTGACCGCGAATTGCAGTACCACTAACAGAAGCCTAGATGGCACTGTGTCAGTAAAGCTTGAGTTTTTGAAAAGAATGTTTATAATCTAACCGAAGCCCATATTGAAATCCCCATGCTGAAATTGGCTAGTACAGGAACATGTATGACCATATACCGCTGTAAACGTTAAATAGCTTTACCAATCAGTAATTAAATCACTTGGAAGAACCCTGTGCAATATTAGGTATTGAGAAAGACTTCTTGTTGGAAATATTTGTCATTTAACTTTTAAATGGAAAAGATTCATCTTAAACACTTGGACAGTACAGAGCAGCCTGTGATGCTGTCTCTCCCCTCTCTCTCTCCTCCTCCAGCTCACCCCCAACTCTGCCTGTCTGAGTCCTGTATCAAGGTTGCTAGCTCTATCCTGGGCTCTCTGGACCGCAATGTGGACCCCTGCCAGGACTTTTACTCCTTCGCCTGTGGGAACTGGGTGAAGACCAACCCCCTGCCCGACGGCCACTCCCGCTGGGGCACATTCAACAGCCTGTGGGAGCACAACCAAGCCATCATGAAGCACCTGCTGGGTGAGGGAGGAACACGAGGGCAGCAGGGCTCCTCGCTGCAGAATCACTGCAGACGTCTTCCCTTCTATGACCCTCAGGAGCCGGGGTAGTGGACAGGGCAAAGGGAAGACAAATAATCCAAGATAGATGGGGTCTGACAAGATATTCGACACATTTATTATTATTATTATTATTATTATTATTATTATTGATTGGGACTTGCTTAATGATGAGTAAAGTATAGTTTCAGATGAGGACAATGGCACTTAATGGGTCAATACCTGCTGGCATAAAACATGTTCAAGGGAATTACTTGGAAATGTGAGCATCTGCACAGCCCTTGTATTCAACTCATACTTTCAGGAGATTGTAGCAAACAAACTAATTCCAGAAATCCTGCCTGTTTCCTTCCATTAGCTACAGAAAACGTAAATGTGCAGTTTTGAAAGAAACACATATTATAGCAAATACGTATTATTATTTTAAAACATGTCTGGTACTAAGTTTAAATAAAGTTCCCAGTTGTCTTGCCTCACCCTCAGAACATTTGTTAGACTTCCTTGGCCATTTCACCTCACCGGTGTCTTTTTGGTCAAAGCATGTTCGAGGCTGAAAGCATGTTAGCCTTTGAATGGGTGTGGAAATGACAAAGGAATTGTAACTATCTGAAAGCATGGTTTGCAAACAGAAATGTATTTAACCTAGTGTAGTACCAGATATCATAGTGAAAAAAAATAATACATGTTTACTATAAAATGTGTTTCATTCAAAACTACCCAATTTGAGACCTATATAACACACATTTCAGTACCATAACTGATTTATGGTATTAGTTTGTTAGCTACAATCGCTTTCATTATTGATATTTAATTTACACATACAAAATGCTTACTGAATGACCTTCATTTATTGCATTTGCTATTCCTGCCAACCAAAATTTCCACTAGAAATGATGTCCTATATTTTATGTGGAATGTCCCGTTTTGACCCTTGAAATAAAACAGGCACCAGAGCCAGGGTAACAGTGTGCATCTCCTCCCCTGTCAGAGAACACCACCATGAACGGGACGAGCGAGGCCGAGCGCAAAGCACAGAGGTACTTCCAGTCCTGTATGAACGAGCAGAAGATAGAGGAGCTGGGAGCACAGCCCCTCAAAGACCTGATCAACCAGGTGAGTGTGCAGAGCCCAGGTCCACCACGCACGCCCGCACCTCTGCACTCTGCGGGACTGCTCTGAGATCTGGGTCGTTTGCAATATGTCTTGTTTCTGAAAAAAAAAGCTGCCCATATTAAAACCATAGCAAAGTGTATTAAAGCATAGGTAAGCATTGTAAAGCACAGATAGGTACGTATGGTAAAGCATATTAAGACATGGCAAACCACGGTAAATGCATGGGGAAAAGCTTGGGAAAACTGCACATTTACTGTGGTAAACTTTTGTGAAGGATGCTCCAAGATTTGTGAAGTGATTTTAGCTGGACTTACACTTCGATTCGCTCTGTCAGAAAGAGTAGATTGAAAAGGATCTCATTACACCTGGCTCCAAAGTATTGAGTTACACCCTGATGTAAATGAGTACCCCTGTAGTAAAGCGGTCCTGGTTAGGTGTTTTCTGATGGGTGTGCTTGTGTGTGTTTCAGACTGGGGGCTGGAATGTGACTGGTCACTGGGATAAAGATAACTTCCAGGAGGTGCTGCGCATTGTCTCTGCACAATACCGCACCTCGCCCTTCTTCTCAGTGTACGTCAGCACAGACTCCAAGAACTCCAACAGCAACATCATCCAGGTGTGTATAGACCTTCCATTACAGGGGGCAAACCACCGCACAACTATACGTTACATTTCATTTCTTGCATATTTTTTTTTTTCAAGAGGCTACTTCTGAAAAGACTCCTAAAAGCTAAAGTGTTTTTAAAGAAATGACCACAAAGAGTGGAACTGTAATTTTTGCCTCCCTTGGCAAACGTGGCAACTGGGGGGTTGTAAAAGAAAAAATCTATATATACAGTTGGTCAGAAAGAGGGCAGAATTTACAAATGCACACCCCTGGTGGTAATTCTCAAACCATCGCACTTCTATAGGAGTCTTTTCAGAAGCAGACTCAGTGGCTGAAAACAGACATGTAAATAACTCTCTAAGATAGAAGATAATCATTTGAAGGCATTAAACAGGTGAGATTATGGAAATGAAGTTGATCTCTTTAAGGTTTATATGTTCTTTTAAATCTACTTCTGCAATCATTTTCATTATGCTGGTCTATTTCCTCAGCAATCAGGGTCTTTTCTCTTTCAGGTAGACCAGTCAGGGCTGGGATTGCCCTCTAGAGATTACTACCTCAACAAGACTGTCAATGAGAAGGTAGGGGTGGAGGTCTTGTGGGTTCTTGCACATTGACCCAGATATTTCTGTAGATATTCCTGGTCATTACAACGTGCTGAAGATCACGTTTCTATGGCGAGTCACTCTGCAAAAAACAAAACAAAAAAAGCATCTGTCACTTGTGATGAATCAGTATGGACATGTGACCCACTTTCTAATGGAATGTAATTGTGTTCTTAAGAGCAATGCTTTTGGTGAGCACAAAGACAACAGGAATCAAAATGAATAAATGTAATATTCAAGATGCCCAAACTGCTGTACTCAAATATTGTGTTTACAGTAAAACCTGTCTAATCCAGCCCCTCTACAAATCGGCATTCTGTATCATTCGGCATCATTTCTTGGATCCCAACCGGAAACCCCTCTAATTCAGAACCTGTCTATTCTGGAATCCGTCATAATCTCGTCTGTCTAAAATCAATACACATGGTCTAATCTGACTTGAGTTCAGGAGCTTCTCTTCAGTTCTAGTTGTCTGTTGTAGACATATGTACGCATGGATAGATCCGCATTACTGTTGTAGGTAAAGGAAACTTTATCCAAAGTAAATGTTTACAATAAGAAACACTCAGAATTATTGCAAACAGCATGAAAAGATAAGGGGCAGTAAAAGACAAATTAAGAAATGTCAGAAGAATGAAGAAAAGCAACTTGCTCTTTTAAAACAATATGCAACGTCCTTTGTAAGACTGTGTTCCCGGCAGATACTGACGGCCTACCTGAACTTCATGGTGGAGCTGGGAGTGCTCCTGGGGGGAGAGGAGGCCTCGACGCGGGGGCAGATGCAGCAGATCCTGGACTTGGAGACCGCCCTCGCCAACATCACCATTCCCCAGGAGCAGCGCAGAGACGAGGAGCTTATCTACCACAAAGTCACGGCCAGAAAGCTGCAGGTGAGGCTGCCTTTCGCCAGAGAATCAGGGGGAATGTGCCACCCTACTAATCACAGTCTTACAATGTGCAATTTAAAATGGGTCATCTGGTAAAAGCATGGCAGTGTGGGGTGCAGGTTGTCGTACAGTCAGGGAAGCGCAGGGGAGCGTCCTGGCTGTGTGAAGTTACCGGTCTTCACTGGGAATTCCACAGAGAGAGTTGCCTTGTCTCCCCTGGGTAGGAGACACAACCGGCAGGGGCTGTTTCTCCTCATCGCACTACAGGGGACCCTACTGGCCATGCACCGGGTGAGACGGTTTTTGTTTCAGTCATTATTTGCCAGGCTTACTATTTAAGTATTTTAATTGCAAGTATTTAATTGATGGGTGATTTCATGTTTTTATGATACAGGACCAAACAAATGTTGTTTTTTTAGGGTTCTTGTTAAAAAAAAAAAAATGGGGACCCTTATGCTCTGATCGTGCCTGTCTGTCTACATGGTGAACAGGACTATGTTGATAGATACAGTGGTGAATTTTAATATTATAAAAACGTAAAAACCTGGGGTTTTGGTTCTTTTTAAAACAAATGTAATGTAAAGAGACTCCCCCACAGTTTTTATAGGTGTTTGTTTTTGTCAGAGTCTTCTTGGTTTAATGAATTAAACGTTGACAGTATTTAGATCTGTCCCCCTGTACAATGAGGACCCTCTGTATGTGCGTGCACTTGTTCTGTCTTGCGTGCTCTGTCTGTATCGCATCATTTCAAATCTGAGAACCTTAGAAATCAAATCCACTCTTGGGAAAACAGCCTGAGGCAAATGGGCATCAGTTTAATACAGTTCAGCTACAGTATAATAAGTAAGAGCAGGTTTGTTTTTTTCTGTGCCTGCAGAAAAAAGAATCAAATATCAAAATGACATCCCTGGTCTAGAGCCTCTGTTGGAGCAGTGTTGTGTGGAGCGCTCTATGAAACGGTCAATGTGTTAAACGATTCTCTTATGCTCTGATCGGTAGTGAGCAGTGATTTTGTGTCTGTTCTCTAGGCTCTGGCCCCGGCAATAGACTGGATGCCCTTCCTCTCAGCTGTGTTTGCCCCTGTGCAGCTGAACGATTCGGAGCAGGTGGTCATTTACGCACCAGAGTACCTGCAGAGAGTCTCGGATCTCATCAACAGCACCGACAAGAGGTAGGGGGCGCTGTGCCAGCTGTACAGGACCATTTTCTTACTCCTATTGGCATTGTTGGGTTTCATTATGAACTATCCCTTAAGTGGCGTGGAGCCCATTCATTTAAGTTAAAGCTCCCAGTTTAAGGCACATGTTAAGTCAATTAATAGTGACTTCAATTTGAGTACTTTGTTGCCACTGTGAGGAAGCTCATTTTAACAGAATACTGCTAATTGAAATTCTGATCAATGATGTGTTGGAATTGATAAAAGGGAATTGGAATTGGGAATTGTTTTAGAATTGGAATTGGAAAACCGGAATTGGCCCCAGCCCTGCAAAGTAGTAAGTAGGCCTATTTTATTTCATATTCATTATTTCTTTTCCATATACAAGTAAATGCTGTGCGAATACAGTCTTGCACACATATACATTCTGTAGTCAATTATAAAAAGTGATGGATGGCTTATTCTCATGGCTGTTCTGATCAGTTACAAACTTTCCCAATATGTTAGTTTTAAACCTTTAGAAAATCAACCGGAAATGAACACCTCTATATTGAAGAGCCTATTTAGCTCATTTTGCAGTGGCTTGAGAGTGAGTTAGTGTGTCGTGATTAGGGTACAGGGGTGTTTGAGTTAATGGAGGCAATTGAAGCCGTAGACTCGCTGGCTGCCTCTGTCTCCTCGGAGTCTGGTGTCAGTGTTCACCCTTCCTGTTACTGTCCTGCCCTCCCTAGTGTCCTCAATAACTACATGATCCTGAATGTTGTGCGCAAGACGGCCTCCAGCCTGGACCACAGATTTCAGGACGCACAGGATAAGTTTCTTGAGGTCATGTATGGGATCAAGAAGGTGAGTGGAAGTCTGAGTTTTCACTTAACTACAGTTAACTTACCAAGCAACTGAAAAGAATACTCAATAAATAATATTGGCTGTGTTTCTTAACTTATTTTACAATTGAATTCTACTGTAAATCAGAGTCGTGCTTGAGGTGGATGAAATGTAATCCCTGTTTGCTGTGACAGCAGTGCTGTGCATTAGCACTGACCCTCCTCATGTGTGTTTCAGAGCTGCACCCCCCGGTGGAAACTGTGTGTCAGTGACACGGACAGCGCCCTGGGATTCGCACTGGGAGCCATGTTTGTGAAGGCCACCTTCGCAGAAGACAGCAAGAAGATTGTAAGTGTTTCTCTTACCTGTCCCTTTCAAGGAAGCATTGACATTGACATTGACCAGTCTCTCATCTCTAAACACTGGTCCACAGTGCCTCCAAGTCCGCCATCTCTAACCACCTCCCAGTCCATTATCTCTAACCACTATGCCACCCTGCCTCCCAGCTCTTCGGCTCTAACCAGTAGGTCACAGCCTCCCAGACCCTCTGCTATTACCACTAGGCCACACAGCATCCATGTCCATAAATTCTTACTATTGGGTAATGCTGCCAGCCAGACCCTCTACCCTAACCACTAGGCCACCCTGCCTCCCAGTCCCTCAGCGTTTACCAGACAACCACATTGCCTCCCAATCTCTCAAGTGAATGTGTTTTGGCTGTGGTGCCATATACTGCACCAAGCATGGTCTGTCAATTGTTAATAATGGTACATGATAGCCAAATCAAGCCATGTTAAAAGAACCATGAAAAAAACATGCTGTACCAGGGTTTAACATGATACAGATATATGGGTGAGCCACACTTCCTTCCAGTCCCTCAGACACTAGTGTAGTTTGGATGCAATGTGAAAGAAAGTTAAGTAAGGTCAGTCACAAGGGAATGGTAATAAAACAGAGTAGGGAATGGTAAATCACTGTGCTTTACTCTACCAATAAACAATTCTCAACACCAGGCTGAAGAGATGATTACTCAAATTAAAACAGCCTTCGAAGACAGTCTGCAGTACGTGGGCTGGATGAATGTAGAGACCAGGAAAGCTGCTAAGGAAAAGGTATGATACTGTTTATCAAAACCTCACCGTATATATATAAGAGCACCTGCTGCCTAAAACTCAATTTCCCAGTGTGCACTGCAGTCACATTGGAGAGTTCACGGCTGCACTCGAGCACTACGGAAGCTCTAGTTTTGCTCACCAACCAGTTTTTAGTTTTGCTGCATATAAACAAAAAAAAGTTTTATGCTATTGTAGAGAAGCCTATTCATCAGGGATGGAAATAAGATCCCCATTGCATAGTAGTTGGATCCATTCCTGGTTTTACTAGGCGTTTAATAAGATACACCTGAGCTTGTTACCTATACACTGTGGCTAATCAAGCTCGTACTAAAACCTGGAATGGTTTGCAACAGGAGTCTTATTTCCTTCCCAGCTATTGATGCCAAGTTCCCAAAATATGGCATTTAAACATTTATTTTACATTTACAATATTACATGTACAATGCAATTACAGTTTGAATAAAAGAGACAAGCAAAAAAAAAATAAACACGAATACAAACTCTCTATATGTTTGCACTCCAAGATAGGCCAAGTATGAAGGAGTATACATATGTAACATTAGCACTGAATTCAAATGCTAAATGCTTACTTTGTGCTGTCGTCAACCTTGTTTACAGCTCAACACTGTAACTGCACAAAAAAGGATGACTGGAATTCTCTTTTTACATCTAAATCTCTCAAATTCTCTTTGATAGGCTGATGCAATCTACAACATGATTGGGTACCCCAAATTCATCATGGATTCCAAGGAGCTGGATAAAGTGTTTAATGACGTAAGTAAAACAAAGGGGTCTGTTAGCTACTGGAAGACGATAGCAGTAGTATCTTATTGGCATCATTGGGCCTGATTTCGAACTATCCCTTAAGTGGCGTTGAGCCCATTTAAAGTACCAGGTACATTGAATGGGAACTCAAAATGCTTGGTATGGCATTACTTTTTTGCACATGCAATATTAATTTTGGGACATAAAAGCTGTAAGCATACACACTACAGTGCCATATTGTGCTCTTTATATCCTAATCATTTCACTGCTGAACTTAGTTACATGTGACTCTATATGCTTTAATTTCCCAAAATGATATTTAGATATATAAATCAGTTGTATGGCTGTTGATATGATATTATCAGTCCCCACTGACACCCAGTATATTCTGTCTGTGTGGTGATAATAAGGAGAGGGTGACCAGGAGTGATATTAAGGAGGTTTGACTGGAGTAAACGGCCAGGGCTGGTTTGTTTTGTATCGGTTCAGTGGGTTTCTTTTGAATTCTCTGTTTCCTCCCTTTCCACTCCAGTACACAGTGGTGTCAGACCTCTACTTCCAGAACGTGATGCAGTACTACAACTTCTCTGCCCGGGTGACTGCCGACCAGCTGAGGAAAGCTCCCAACCGTGAACAGTGAGTAGAGCAACGTGCCTGTGGGTGTGGACAAGGGACCGGGTTCGAATCAAGCCAAGAGAACAAAGGCTGCTTTTCAATTTAGAACAGGGGTGCTGATACTTGTACTCCTAATTTCCTGTAAGAAGTATTTATCATTTATAATTTATTCATTAACATGTTGATTGCTCAACAAGAAAAGCCATCCTTCACTCACCTTTACAATTTTGAGTATCAATCAATGGAAATTAACTTCTGCATTGAGTGTTTTAAAAGCTGATTGCAAGCGCAATTTCCTCTCACCTGGGGCACTGACATTTTTACTGCTGTACCGCATGGTCAGCGCCACGGATGAGAGGAAAACTTGATTGGTACTGAATTGTAAAGGTGAAAATCAACACATTAATGAGTGGATTTAATTAATACCTGCTGATTTTAAATACTTAAAGGCAAGTATCAGTACACCCCTACCTCTAAGCTACCTTCTACACATACTGACTTAAATATGGCAGGGATCTTTATGCACTTTAGAATTCATATACAGGGCATTCTCCTTTAAAAGCAATAACAAACGCAGATTTCAATGGTCTGTTTGCACAGTGAAAGGTACGGGGGGCATGATGTGTTGCTAGGTAGCGTTGCAGTACAGGGAAAGCTTGGACATATGGTGCTAAACACTACAGTGCAAAGTTTGATTTTATTGTATGTTGCCACTAAAAAGTATCATATTAAAATAAAGATAACAGCTAAATATAAAACATTATCATTGAAGTGCTTTTGTTTTTTTTTGTTTTTATTGGTGTAAAACCGCATTAAAATGCAGCAGGCCTTTTAAAAATGTGACGGTTATCGCCATGAGTAGACAGCTTTGAAAAGTTGGCAGTAGATTTCAAAAGGCTTCTGTTTATTCCATTCTGCCTCTAGTGGACGAAGGAAGTGCCGCATTTGTTCTGTGTAGGATTTCTTTCTGATATATTCATTGCTTCAAAACTGTCCAGCAGACAAGCCCAAGTGCTTAGCTAGAGTATACGTGCCCTTCCATTACATAAGCACCTGCCTGCAGTTATACAATAATGGGGAAGTGGTCCTAACTGTTATTGTCTTTGACCTTTCACCCCAACAGGTGGAGTATGACCCCTCCAACGGTCAACGCCTACTACTCCCCCACCAAGAACGAGATGGTCTTCCCTGCCGGGATCCTGCAAGCCCCCTTCTACACCAGGACCTGGCCCAAGTAAGACACTCTTCTCCTGCTACCCATCCCCATCCCATCCCATCCCTATCTGAGCCTCCTTCTCTCCCTCACTTCCAACATCTACTCCATGCCCCCTTCTAGTTCCTATAGGACACCCTCTTCTCTCCTGTGTAACCAGTGACATGGAGCTTGTTCTCCCAAACATTATCATTAAAGTTCAGGGTTTTTTTTTTTGGTTTTTTTTTTAAACTTGCAGGGCGCTTAATTTTGGTGGGATCGGAGTTGTCATGGGGCACGAACTGACCCACGCTTTTGATGATGAAGGTACAAATTTACCCTGCTTTTTTTGGGGGGGGGAATTGAATTTTTATACAGAAAGTCAATTAATTAGTTTAATTATATTATATAAAATCAGGAAAAGTAAAAATATCCCGAAATAAGCGGCTGTCCCAATTAAACGAGATGCAGTTGAGACTATCTTAGTCACACTTTTTTGTTTCTTAATGAAAAGAAAAATAATTAAATCACATCACATTGTGATTAAATGTTAAATACATTTTAAAATGAGTCATGTTTTTTTTTTTTTACGTTTTTGTTTTGCTAAATCTTACTTAAAAAGAAGATTATTCTGAACCATACGAATGGGTGTTTTGAAGAGGATCTAGCACAATGAAAAAGTCAAACTAACATTGAAGAGCTGAGTCATCTCTGTATGTAATAAGCAGAACATGTACTTTACCCACATTGTAATAGCTTTACTGTCTTCTTTGTGGTATTGACCACATTCCTGTGGCTCTTCTCGTTTTAAACGTATCTCTCTTTGTGTGTGTTGGCGGCAGGCCGGGAGTATGACAAGGAGGGGAACCTGAGGCCCTGGTGGAACAACGCGTCCATTGAGGCCTTCAAGAAGCAGACTGAGTGCATGGTGGAGCAGTACGGCAACTACAGCATCAACCGCGAGGCCATGAACGGAAAGCACACGCTGGGAGAGAACATCGCCGACAACGGGGGGCTCAAGGCGGCCTACAAGGTATCTGTCTGGTACCCAGTAGAAGAGGGGATTTTAAAAGCAGTTAGTACAGGAGCAACCATATGCCTAGGCATGGATAGTGCTGAGTGCAGGGCACCTGCTGGTATATACAGCACTGCCACCTGCTGGACACTTTCATATACTCCCAAGTCCAGATTCAAAACCACTTGTTTCTTGTATTCAGACCAAATTTTAAAATATATATATATATATATATATATATATATATATATATATATATATATAAATTGAGCTTTTTTCACATTCAAAATGGAGGTGAAATCTCTAAATTAAATTAAAGGCATTTGTAATTGCATTGATGGGCTGAAATGTTGAATCACAGTGAAGGCTTCTTGCAAAATAGGTTTTAAAAAATGAATCCCCCCCCCCAAAAAAAAACAATGAATGCAATGCAAAAAAACGGATTGATGTTGTGGGAGGAGGATTGACATGACACTAAAACAAAGCAAAATTATCCTAGTATACTATAGAGCTGGCAGAGCAGACAGCCTCACATGGTTTTCTAGAATGTGGATTCCCACTAAAGTAGATTCCACAGCAGCACTGAAATCAGCTGAAAGCATATGTAAAAGAGTGGAGGCTGGGCACACCCCAAGCGAGCTTCTTAACCACAATGCAAAAAAAACAGGCTCATCTGCATTCGTGGTTTTAGAGCTTTTAACCTCCTCTGTATGAACTTGATACTGGAGCAACAGAACTGGGAACCATACACAAGCATTGTTTGTTTCCTACCCTCAGGCCTATGAGAGCTGGACCAAGAAGCATGGGGAGGAGGAGGAGCTTCCGTCGCTGGGGTTGACCAATCAGCAGCTGTTCTTTGTTGGTTTTGCACAGGTGGGTGGGTCCGGCGAGACTTCTTCATCTATCTGGATCTCAAAAACACATAAATACACCTCTAGCTTCTAACTGCAGATGAACTTGCATTTGTTTCCATTTTCAGTCACTGTTATTTCGTATCCCTCAATAGATAATTGTTCCATCGTCAAATAGATGCAAAATATTTTGTCGGCACCAAATATTGTCAGATTATTCCTTAAAATGTATTTGAAGATCTTGCTGGGTTGTGGTTTCTAATTCCTTTACAACATTCTTCCATCGTTTGCCCATCTGTGCACTGCACTGAAACTTGGTGACGTAATATTTTGAATAAGTACAATACTAGAACCACTGTAGGACCTGATGTATAGTATGTGTGGTCTAGGTTCATTGCTGACCTGTTGCTCTCTCCCTGTCCTGTTGCTGTAGGTGTGGTGCTCCGTTCGGACTCCAGAAAGTTCCCACGAGGGCATGATAACGGACCCCCACAGCCCATCGCGTTTCCGAGTCATTGGCACAGTGTCTAATTCTCAGGAATTCTCCAAGCACTTCCACTGTCCAGCTGGCTCACCCATGAACCCTGCCAGGAAGTGTGAGCTCTGGTGAGCCTCCCCTCCCTGGACCAGCACAGAAAGCCACATGCTGGATTCCAAATGAGGAGGCACTGGATCCTTGACTTTCCAGGACTGCAGACAGTCTTCAGAACCACTATGACCTTATACGTTCAGGTGTCATTCGGCAGCTCTTTCAATAGCCGAAATAATATATATATATATATATGTGTATGTGTATGTGTGTATATATATATATATATATATATATATATATATATATATATATATGTGTATGTGTATATATATATATATATATATATATATACACACTTCAATAGAAATATATATATATATATATTTTTTTTTTTGGAACTACGTGAACATTTTTGACAAACCAATAATTCTCTAATACAATGAAAAAAAAAAACACTGGATACTGCGACAGAAAAATTATTTTGTTTGTTTTTTAAAGAAAAGTATTTATTTTCTGGCATTTTATTATCCATGGATTCTTAATTGTGTTACCAACCCCATCTTGGAATTCTCTGTTGTCTCTTCATAAGCCAGCCTGACAAGTGTGATTTCTGAATGTACCATGAAGGTGTCGCTGACAAAATTGGAGAGATCATACATACAGCAGCTGGTAACAGCTGAAAACCTGGCTGCAAATCCATACATATTTCAACAGGATAGCTAGGGCAAGTTTCTGTAAGATGGGAATTTGCCATGCGTATATTTGCAGAAATAAGCTTGTCTATTTCAACATTCTTATTTATTCCATGATGTAACAGTTCTCCATGTGACCGCTATCTTCAAACAATATCATCTTTCATAATTATAAAATCTCAGTAGTTTAAAATATGATAAAGGAATGGATGCAAAGTAGAGAAATGTACCATAAATTCAGTACACGTGGAAAAATTAAGACTGGTCATAGACACGTTCATTTCTTCAAATATACCCTGTGGTAGTTACCTTAAATATGAAACAACTATTACAGTAATCGTTTCATTTTTGGCTGTCACTGTTATGCAGACTTCCCATCGTATAAACCCTTGTCCTTTTTGGGCTTGTTTACATTTTAGCCAGGAAAATTATTTTCAGAAAATCTAAATTCATTTAAAAAAAAAAAAAGAAGAAAACAGTGAATGAGGGGAATCTATTCTGGTGCCTTATAGATGTTTCAATCAAATCCAAAGAGAAAAAAAAAAAAAACTCTCCACATTCTCTCTGCTTTATGAATGGTATATTTTCCTAAAATGCTTTTTCCTAGCTGAAAGTTCATTCAATTAGTAATAAAAATGAACACATCAAGCAAAGAACAGTGTTGGTTTCACAAACCCTGGCTACCTTGGCAAGGTGGTCTCAGATCACTGCTAAGCAGGGTCTGTGAAACCAGCTGTTACAATCAAAATGTTTATCATTTTAAAATGTTAAACTATTCAAACGTTGTTAGTCTTGTTATTTAACAGTCGTGTGAATTTGCGGTTATTTTTTTATGAAGGGATACCAAACGACTGGCTTGTGTAGCCAAGTGCCAGGCCTTGCTGATTCTGAGATCTTTTAAGATGAGGAGCTCCTGGAGAGCTGAAGACAGTCTGCCCCCTAGTGTTATATGTGGAGTACCGCCTTGGTAATGCAGGGTGTGGTTAAGTGTGTTATTTTTGACAAAAGGTCTTTACACCACAGTGCAAACAGAGGTATTAAGACAATGGTCATATTACTCTGCAATGACTCTGGGTAGATGCCTTAGCAACTGTTGTTTTTTGTTTTTTGTTTTTTGTTTTTTTCTGAAATGAACTATAACCCTATAACTCAAAAGTAACAGCTTTAGACTCTGTTCGAACCACTAAATTAAATGTTTGAGTTTTTTGTTTTGTTTTGTTTTCTGGTCTGGTGGTTTTGAGTAAATACTCGAAGTGTACAATGAGCTTTTATGTGACTCGAAACAGCTTTCAAGACTGCTTAGGTCTCCATTGAGAAAAAAAGAAAAAAACAGCATTCACATCAGTTTCATTTCCTGTTTTGAATGCAAAGCAAATTCACAACTTTAAATAGAGCCTCCTACCTTGTGATCCTATTTGTTATTTTGGTTTGAGGAAACCGTAGACTGTGGTAGCAGATGCAATCTTCAAATCTTTTGTGCTTTTCTCTATTTAATTAAAAGAAAAAAAATATATATATATATATATATATATATATATATATATATATATATATATATATATATAAAGAATAAATATTTTTCATTCAAAGTGGACAGCTCTACATTGATATTATGCTTATTTTTTTCTGATGCCAGTTTTGATGTTTAATCAAACAAGTTATTTACCTGCATGTGTTACTTCTGATTTGCAAGCCTGTCTTTTGAGGTCTTATTTAGTGACCTGGACCTGACAAGCTAGGACATCTCGCCCATTAAACAATTCAAATAACCCAAAATACCTAATGCTGAAATCAACGGATTAAACTCAATGGCAAACGTTCTGATTTGAAGTCTTTCTCAAAGTCTTAATAAATTAAATTGTCAGTAAAATTCCCAGCACTTTTGCAGTGTGCAGGGTCGCCACTTTGCACCCAGCTTGCACCCCATTACAATAACACAAAATCCAATGCATTTCTACCAGTGTTTATCTGCTTGCCACCAGCAGCATCCCTAATGCACTCCAAGAGCCAGGCATTTCACTAGGTGACTCACTCAGGACTTTGAGGTTGATTTGATTCTTTCCAGGATTTCAAAGCATTTTATAATCCCAGGGAATCCACCTGGACAGTAATATAGAGGAAATGCCAGAAATACCCAGAGATAGGTGATTCCCCAGTGCTGTAAAATGGTCTAACAGAATATGGACTGCTGGGGTATAATTTGATCAAATTAACCCTTTAGATTTACTCACGTTTTTGGAAGGGTATAGACCTGGTTGGGCACAGAGGGGAAAATTAAGGAAAAATATGGTGTTTTAAAAGATTGAACTTCTGTTTTATATTTTTGTGTTATTCCTAAACATAGAAGATGCAAAGTGTTTTATAAAAGCTGCACTCAATAAAACATTCTTTCTTCTCTCGGTAGTGGGAAACCCAGCACAAGTTGAAAGTTTCAGTGCTGGACAGTTTTTGAGTGATTTTCCGTTTCCTTTGTTTTCAAGACATTTGAGAAACCACTGGGCTAAGATGATTTCTTCATTTACCAGGAAAGATGAATGCAAAACTTGTATAGCTCACAGCACACGGCCCCATGTTCAGACATCAGAAAGAAGATTGTTCTACAGAAATGATGTGTTGCTAAACTTGAGTGAACCTACTTATGCACTGCAGCTCTTCCTTGCGTGTGTACAGCTCTTTTTCTTTCCAATGTGATGACGAATGATATCTGTGAACACTAAACTCTGATTTACCGCTTACTTTTGTTAATGATGCATTTTGTTGCTGACATTTGTGTTCATTTTGCTGCCTTTTTTATTTAAAAAAAGTTTCCTACTTTTTTTTACACCACTTTATTGTTTGTGTGTATATATTTGTATATTGCGTGTGTATGTGTACCCTCAAATATAAACACAGCCAAAAAAAAAGAATTGCATTAAAATAAGTATTCCATTCTGCAAGATGTATTAAGATTCTTATTGCAAAATATGCTACAGTAACGCTGTTTACTGTAAGTCAAATATAATCTTTGCACTGTGCTGTAATGATTTAATAAGGTTATATATATATATATATATATATATATATATATATATATATATATATATATATATATATATAAAATCACTTTCTGTAATTACACCAGTGTCATGTGTCTTTTACTTCTAAACTACATTGATTTACATCTTGTATGCCTTTTAAACTGAGACATCTAATTTAAACGCAAGACTTTTAAAGACACCCCAATTAGAAAGTGAAACCCGCAGATCACAGTAACGTCCAGTAAGCTATTTTAGAGTTTGAATGCCTGTAAGGAAGTCTAACGTTTGTCCATTAATTTGAAATTGAAGCCGTCATTCCAAGCACATTTCATCTAAGTTTACAAACTCGAGTAAGGCATGGTACTGAAATCAAGCTCTCTTAGTTGAGCTTCAAAGTTCTGCATAGTTCCACTTCATGGGGCACGTTTTACAAAACGTCATAAAGTCAAAGGTGATCATATCAAATTTGAATAAAGAAACACCAAATGCATGTTTTTAAAAAGTTTTGAACTTGAACGTTTAAAGTTACAGTATTTGTAGTAACAGTACATTAAAGCTGCTAAAGGATCGATTGGATATCTGAAACCACAGTTTTAATGTAACAGTCCCCCATTGTAACAGTACTGCAGTAGCAGATCACCCAAAGCCACGCACCTGCAGACCCGCGACAGCTATTGTACAGCACAACCCGCAAAATAAAACTGATTTAAGATCATTGTTTGGGTGATTGTAAAAAAAAAACTTTGTCATTATCAACATATGATTCTACACTCCATTCATTAATGGATTCTTAATTCAAGTTGCAAATTATATTATTTGAAATGAACCAATGTTGTTGTTGTATTTTTATTTTATTGATTCGAAATGTAATTGTAATAATTTAGGTCAAACTCAGAACACCCTTCCGCAATTTAAAAGTCTGCACAGTTTTTAAAAATAAAGCTGCAGTACACAATAGGGACATTAGATGTCGCTACTATCCTGAATTTTAGTTTAGTGCTGCTGAGGGCAATTTAGGACACACTTTAAACAGAATCGCAGACTTCCCTTTAGTTACTTTATCACACCTGCCTTCTTAAATATGAGTTTTTGCTGTACAGACTTAAAATTAATTTTACCTTTTTTAAATAAATAAATGTTGAAGTTGTTATAACCCTCTCTAGTTTATTCCAATAATGTATATTTTCGTTTTCCAAACCCAACTATTTCGGAATATTTACGATTATGACAGCACAAACCGGCTGTGTCGAGCGGCTCCGAAGATGTCCGAGCGAAACGTCACGCCCTTTGTCTAGATTTCCCGAGTATTTCCGGATTTGGCCGACGATTTCCGAACCGTCCGTCCCTCGGACTGTTGGAGGCGGCCGCTGCGCCATGTTGAGCAAAATCTCCCTTCTGACTGAAAAAGGACTTTTAAATAACAGTTATTGAATAAACAATAAGTAACCGAAGAAGGTAAAACCGCCGGCATCCCTCTAGCAAGCGGAACCGAACCGGAACCGAGGAAACCCCGGCTGGGGGAGGGGGAGACAGACCCCCCCGCCGTCCAAATGAAGATAAAATCCCAATAAACCGACTCTTTCAATAAAAAAAATCAACATCTTTTTTACTGTCCCGGCTCAACTCCGGGATCAAGAGGCTGCCCCAGGGGATATATCGCTCTACACCTTTTTCTATATGTATTATATATTTTTTACACACCTAGATTCATATTTATTATAATTTGTTCTTCTGTTGACATTTTTGCGATGAGTTTGCCGCCGAGAGCGGTACCGAAATCAGCTGCTGCCGCTGGAAGTGGATCCGGAACCGGGCTGTCTCCGCCGAGCCAGCTGCGGGCTCTTCCGACCTCTGTGCCGGTACCGGGAGCACCGGCCGCCCCACAGCCGCCAGTCGCGCCGCCGCCGCAGTATCCTTCATAAAGAGAGGCTCCCTCTTCCACTGTGGCAGGGGAGAAAGTGGGGTTTGGGGGTACTGTAAGTGTTACATATGTACTCCACTATGCACGAAACATTCCTTTAGAAAGGGATCTCTGCATTTTTTTTTTTGTTCTGACAAGGAGGGCTTGGGTAAGTGGCTTTTTAAAATGCTCTTTCTAATATTCCCTTTAATAAAACATCGTTGTTTGAAGGACCTGACAGCTTCAGTTTCACTTGCGATTTGAATTCTTGTTTTCGCAAGACAATAGATTTCGTAAGCGCTCAGATTCTGAACATGCAGGCGGGGGTGTCTAAATATTTAGTACATATTGCGCTTTACGTGGGGCCTGTCATGTCAGTGTGTGTTTAAAATGTACGTTTTGCTGCAGCTGTACTGTTGGGCCCTGATAGCGTTTTGTGTTAATTGAAGTGTAAAGATATGCCTATATGATTATAGTATTTTTAAGGACTATATTATGGATGAGAAAATCATATTTCGAGTTGGGAGGACTCGAGAAATTGCATTTACATTTTAACGTTATATGTGCAATTGCCTATAAAATAAATATTTACTTAAACAAATGCATGTTTGTTTACATTGGTCAACAGCAGGTGCTAAACCACAATTATTTTGTTCGTTCAGTTGTGATTTTAAAATAACCACCTGTTAAGGTATTTTGGAAGGGTTTGTTTAAGATAGATATATTGTTTTATATTAATTAAATATTTGAAATAAACCGGTATTTAATAGGGATTACGTTAGTCATGGGTTCGAGAATGCTGAGATGAGAATTATTTGGGCGGGGGCTCACAGGAGTGGCCTGGTGGGTATAGCTGAGGACACGAAGAGTGAAGCTTTACAAAAAAAGTTATTTTAAAATCTCTGCTCTCACCCTGACTTACAATATTTTAGGGGAAGTTATATTTTGTTCTGTACTTCCATTTGTTCTTAATCAAAGATTATAATAATGCTTACTATTACTTTGTGTTTATCACTGTCTTGTATAGACTTTGTGTAATTACATGGTATACGGTATATTGAATTGGCTAATGCACTGCAATTTAAACATGGATAGCTATAGCAACAGTGGTGACCTACTTTGACATCTATGCACTCAATGAACCCAAGGCGTGAACCCTTCATTAAGCAATTATTCTGAACTCCATGAGCCCAGATGCAAACGTGAGATGAAAAAAATGCAGAAAAACATTCTCCTGTTTTCTAGAATGAGGGATTAACATGCTTGATTATGTATAAAAATGATTGTCAAAAGTTCTTGAGACTAGCATTTTGGACACTTTGATGAACCAGGGACTGCTCAATCTATACAAACTTTGATTACTGAGGGATGAAGGTGTGTTTTGTGAGCACATTGAAGCAGCAGGGTATATTAGTGTTTTTTTCTCTCAAAGCGAATCACAGCACATATTGTAGTGGCATGAAGGAGCTCCATGGAAAATTGGGATCTAGTCTTCACTGTTTTCAAATTGAAAGAGCAATCAGAAGCAATTACAAGCTAATTTGCATACACATGGATGATTGCTACACCTAGTTCAATATACAGTAGACCTGTGCAATAAAACGTTTGTTCTACTGGAGCACCATCTGCCTAGTGGAATCGGTTTCCGAGTTAAGGAGGATACCCAATTCATTCTACACAGCCAAAGAGGAGTATTAACACTGCTTTAAGGGGAGATGGGTTAATGGTTAGTGCAAAGGTCTAAGAGCCGGTAGATTGGGGGTTCAGATGCCATACTGTGGGACCTCAGGAAAGCACCTTCCATGGTGTACCTCATTCCCCAAACTGTAAAACAAGCTAGAAGCAGGGCTCTACTGTTTGGTAAACCTGCTGGAGAGACATATCCACAGCAATGGGATGTAGGGGAGGTGTCCTCTATCCACTTTCCAGATCACTGTGTTTCATCACAGGTCTTTCTATTTAAATTCTCAAAGCCATGGTGAATCTTAATACTGCAGAAGGTGAACTGTCACTGACTTGCTTCCTCTGCGTTTCTGTTGAATAGAGCACTAATTAAAAGAAGAAAGCAGGGTTAATACAGAGATAAAGGGTTAAAATAATAGACCCCGTGCAGTACAGTAGATAGTAGCTCACAGTCCTTCCAAAAATGCTTTTGCATTGCACATGGCTGCGTGAGATTCATACCAAATTATACAGTTGCATCGGTTAAAAAAAAAAAATAAATCCGCTGTGCAGGAAGGCATAGCTGTAGGAAGTTTAGAAACCAACGTCTTACTGATTCTTTTACCACCATCTTCCAGAGATCCCAGACCTGAATTCATTTTATATCATTAAATAACCGGCTGTGACATTCCACAGATAAGCTCCTCTGTGTTCGACAGGGGGCCCCATCATTTTATACAAATCTGTCAGTAGTAAGCTTTATGTGCAGCAAAAGATATATGGTGTTAAAAATCCACAGAATACTGGTGTGCAAATAAATAGTTCTTTAACAATTTTGTGGCATTTAAAGGCACCCTCCTTTGGTCTAGAGATAAGGTTTGATTAAGAGTAAAATATAACTATGACTTAATATAGTGCAGCAGAAAAAAAAAAAAACAGTTTTGCTTGATTTCCATTGGCGGTTGTGTTACACAGGAATGCTGGAATGATGGCATTCAGATGTGGGAGAATAAGGTGCAGAATATGTTTTGGAATATACAGCAGCCATGGAAAATACTGTTCCTACATGCTGTGGGTTATCAACTGGAGCATTGTATAATTATGAGGCTTAGCTACAGGGAATGCTAAGTTACTGGTTTGTTTAGCTATTCCTGTTATATTTTCTGTATGAAGAAATGTTATTGCATATTTATAAACCTGTATTCCTATTTAGTTTGCATACAGGTAGGTGAGTTTCAAGGGGCGAGAAAACTTGTTTCTCTACATTTAAAACTAGGTTAATATAAACTGGACTTTCATGTTCTGCTTTCTGATAATGTAGGAAGTGAAACTATGGCAAAATGTGGTCAACACACAAAGGAAAAATATGTATTTGGTGTGAAATATAGCAGGATTGTATAATGCACAGCATGATTTTTGTAGCATTCTCTACTGGAGTTAAAATATTTTTTTCTCGTGTTAACTTCGATTTGCATTAATATATAAAAATATTAAAAATCGGTTGATACCCACATACAAAGCCTCTACACTTCGATAATTTTTTGGAGTAGCCTGCTATCTTTACCACCATGGCTAAATATGGGGGACATAAAAAAAAACATAACTTTAAATCAATTATGTGATGTCAGCCTTAAACTGTCCAGTTAATGACTGGCTACAACATTAGGTGTCCCTCTGATTCACCTGCACTCAATCACTGCTATTTCCTTGTGTCAAAGACCAGAGGTGCTACTACTGTAAAAATACCACGCTGCGTTTGCAAAGTGGTCGATCGTAAAAATCAGTAACGCCCACTTCCCTGTATTTTATAACGTGACAGATAATAAGCCACTGCTGTTGAGGCTTGGGACATCTACTGACTGTACCAATACTAGGGCAAACCACAAAATAACTAGATACTGTAAAACTGTTACTGGAAAATAATGTAAATAAAACTTTCAGGCCTGCACTGCGTTCTTGGATGAAACTTTGGATACACAGTTGGAAGGCCAGAATATAAAACTCAACACCCCAGTGCGTGAACTAACTGGTGCAGCCAAGAGCATTTTTTTTTTTAATTGGCAACATAGAGGTTAAGAAAATGTAAGTGGGTCAGTTTACCACAGAGACAGTTGTGAGTGAAAAAACAAATCCCTTTCCATGGAACTTCAGCTGTGAATTGTCCACTTCTTCCCATGTTAAAGTATGAGGCTATTTCCTTAGCTGGTACTAGGTGGACTTTTCCTCCAATTAACTGCAAGTCAGTTTCCACTGCTTAGTTGGGATTCCCCTCCGAGGATAGTTTACAGTAATATGTGTGTACAAGATTGCTCGACCTTTATTTCCTTCCTGCTGTATAGCAATAACATTCTGCTCAGCAGACCAAGGGACTGGATTTAGTTTAAACATACAGTGCTGTATGACCTGCATTATTTCCCTGTTTTATGGCTTTATTCAAGCAGCATGAGAGGACATGCTTTGAACATGCCATAAATGTATTAACATTCAGTAAAACGCGTTGTAGCATTCTCGGTTAACTCAGGCAGGCGCATCGCACAGGGCGAGGCAGTCCACACACAGGTGGAGAGCGGGCGCAAACCCGGGACCTCTCGTACTAAAGCATGGTGCCGATACCGCTGTACAAAAGAGCCGTTCGCGCCCGCCCTCCGCCTGTGTCTGGATTGCCTCACCCTGTGTGGTGCGCCTGCCTGCGTTACCTGAGATCGCTACTGTATATTAGACACATACAGTGCTTCTGTAAATGTTGATGGTAAGTATAACAGGGAAATGTGTTCGCCATTTATTTTTCATTTCATCAGTGTGTAATGTTGCAGTGACATGGGGTGATTTTTGATTAACAGATTCCCCATTGAAATTTCCCCTCCCCCTGCTTGATCAGCCCTATTTCATCTTCTTGACTTACGTTTTTTTTAAAATAGAATGCTTGTACTGTTTAATTTTATTTATTTTGCTTTAAAGGATACAGGTTTCATGTTATTGAATGCAATCGTTCAATTTTCATTAATATTGTGAGATGTCATACTATGAAGTACATTTTGCTGTACTAATCCAGAGGACTTTGCAAACATAGTGAATTCCAAACAACATTGCACTGTATAGGAATTTGAAAGATCCTTTAAACAGTAAAGTATATTCCCATTGTAGAGCAATTTTAAAGGCAGAACACCCTGTATTTGATAGAGTTTTGCTAATTGTTAGCCTACAGCAGCACACATTCTGTGAACTGCTGCATTTTACTTTGTGCAAAAACCAACTGATTTTTCTGTAGCAACAGCACATTGCGACTTGTCAAGGTTATTCATTTATATATATATATATATATAGTTTTATAGTATTAGTTCGCATAGTATTTTGAGTACTGTAGTCCATTTGATTGTACATACTTCAGCGATAGTGCCTGCCGATTTGAAGGCTTTACCATGTGTTAGTTGACCACGACTGGAGTTATGCGTCCTGAACTGACAAGTACAAATAACTTCTTAATTGTCAGAATTGCTTATAGTTTATCTGAATGGAGCAATATTACTGAATTGTCCATGTCTCAGACAGTTGTTGTTCAAAGATGCTGTGCTCCAGTCAAGCCGTCAGGCTGTGATTGGCTTATTCAGCAGTTGTGGGTACAGAATTAGTTGCTTTTGTCAGTGCAGAATATTGATTGGCCTTTATATTTACAGGAACTATTGGTGCCTTATGCTCCTTGTTGCACCTTGAGATCAGTGAATGCTGAACTTTTGGTAGTTCTTAGAAGTCATCTGAAAGCTGCATGAAGAGCACTAAATAAGCAAATTATATTGTATTGCATTGGCTGGTTTTGGTGGATAATGAAATACATTTCGACTAATTATGTCTTTATTTAGTTGCTGCCCAGTAGATGTGAACTAGCCTTTCATTAAGGCAAGTCAGAATGAAAAAGCTAGCACTTGCGTGGATTGATTTTAAGTGTGGCTCACAGTTGATGCTTTGACATTCCAGTGGGCATCTACTGTCTGATAGCTTCCAGCTCTAGTGGGCTTCTGATTGGCTGATGGTACTGAATTGGTTTCTAATACAGTGGAATCCCTCTATTGTGACCACTGAATGGACAAAATAAAGCTACACAGAGCTTGCCCTAATAAAAGGAGATGTCACCAATTTGAAAGGGATGGACACAGAATGGTCTTAGTAAGGTAGTCTTTATATTGGGGTACTAGTAATTCTGTGTTTTCTGTTTGTCAGTGTGGTCTGTGCCATGTACAATGTTGATTTTTTTGCCTGCAATAGACAGTGTCCTGCTCTCTGCAACAGAAGCCGCACATTGTGTGTCCTTTAGCATTTCAGGTAATTTCCTTCCTGTTCAGGCACTGTTGACAAGCTTGGCAGATAGAGATAGCCTCCAAGTATTGCTGGAGGCTTAGCAATCTAATGTGTTCCAGATTTGGGTAGCAGCGTTACCCAAGCCTGCTGCTGGCATTCGGTTTTATCATTTAATTACTCCATCACCAGGGAGCCAGGAATTAATTAATTGCTGCCCAACTGAACCAACTGGTGCTGAGCATTACTCATCTGGTTATAGAACACAAATAACTCTCTAGTAAGTCTGAGGGATGTGAAAAAGGAAGAAAAACTACCACTCTTACTGTCCATGCGGAAATTCTTGTTATGTTTTACAGCAACTGGCATCTCCATTTCTCTGTATGCAACAGCTGTTCATTATCACACTATCAAAGCACAGTAAATAAAGCAGCACTTCTGGGATCACACTTATTTGTCTTGAGATTTTATATATATATACACAATATATATAATCAGTCACATCTTTCCTATAAATAGTTATGATTGTCACTTGGTTTATTACTGGCTGTGCTCTCCTCAGTCTAAATGAATTTTAAAAACGTTTTACTGCTGGTATTATTGGCTATTATTTACCTAACACAAAGCGGCAGTATATTATATACAGTATATAAAACATTGATATGTTTTGTATAATTGCAGTAAGTTTATTTTCAGTTTAAATAGTTGTTTTTTTAAAGCATGCTTCATTCAAGGACATATCCTAGAAGTAGGCTAGTATCACACTCTTGTATGAGAAAACAAACCATCACCGTTTAGGATTCCAGTGCGTTTTATCTTGTATATAGATGTCGTCATCCTGTACATAGAACATACAGCAAAATTCAAAAGATAAAAAACATTTTTGACATCTGTCAGCTAATTAACTTCCAGTATATGTCATCCAACATTTCCACCGGTATTATATCCGATTGGCATCAACTCCTTTAACAGAACACATGTTTATATGTACTTATTCTACACCCCCAGAGCAATTTATCATCTGTAGTGTACAGAGAACACGAATGTTGGAAAGGTGTTTGCTTACCCTCGTTTCAACATTTAGCACTCGGATGCATTATTTGGTTTTCAAGTATCACTTACAGGTTTGGGAAATGCTAATCTGCACATTTTACAGTGTGTGTGTGTGTGTGCTCTGAACCTGCACAGACATACCAGGAGTAACACAGACTACTCTTGAACTCAAGTAGAAGTTCAAGAGTGTCTGGTGACAATAAGGAGTTTACAAAAAAACAACAAAACAAGCTTCTGACAATTCTCTTCTGTGTTCTATTGTAGAGCCTTTGGGGAAAACAGTCTCAGATTTATTTGCATTGAATGGTATGTGTAGTTTGACTCAAGGTGTTTTATTTATTTATTTTATTTAAGTATCCCATTGTCTGTTTACGAGTTCAAAAATGTATTGTCTTTGTCGGAAGGTTTAGTCAAAATGCAATGAATCTGATTAAACGTAAAGATGAATAATCTGTTGTGCTTTTTGTTTTGCTCATTGTATTTTGTTCCAGTGCCTTGCTGTATAGTGCACGTGAATATATGAACTGTATATGATTGTTGGAATGTGTTCTGTGCTCAGATGTGATTGCATTCCAGGGTCCCCTAAAGACCACTTTTGCACAAAGAGCATTTTGTTAGGCTGCCCATAGCCTTTTCGAATGGCTTGCATGAAGACGAGAACAGCCTAGCCTGCAGTCTTTTAAATCTTTAAATGATTAGGCTTCCAGGATGGGATTGTACTGTACTTGTTCTAGTACAAAATAATTTGTCCAAACTGGTGTATTTGGTGGTTAGACAAAGTTTGAAACCGTTTAAATCAAAGCAGTTCAAAATGAGATATTACTATTTGGTGTTGAATATTCAGAAAAATGACTCCAATGTCTACTGTAATGTGAACCTTTTGAAATCAGTTTCAAATAATTATTTTGAATATTTTGGGCGAATTGACGTGAATTGCCTATTGTGATAGCAGCATTGTGTGCTTGTAACACACTTTTGATCGTAATACCACACATTAAAAAATCTGTAAAGAAACTGAAATACATTTTCCTGTCTGTTGGGCTTGGCTACAGACCCACTGTAATTTCTGTCAACCTTGGTTTCCGGTTATCTTTATAAAATTAGGTTTCAACATCAGATTTCCCTGTGGATGGAATTCCCAGCCAGGAGGAATCTTCTCTCTGTCTGAGGAGGGGAGGGGAGGGGGGTGGGGAATCTCGATTTCCTAGTTGCCATGGCTGCGAACGATGTATGTGGCTGGCTTTTTGCTCCCCAGACAATGCCGATGCTGCTTAGCATTCAGGGCTGAATTCAGAGGTGGTGCGTTCGACAGACTATCAACAATGGGCGGCTGCCTGAGACTCAAGCAGCAACTTTATCTCATAGCGAGCTGAGACATACAGTTACTGCAGCCATTTTTAACCCTTCCATTGCCTGTTGTTTCACACACTGGGCTGCTACCCCTACTAGCACTTCCATAATAGTGTTGTAAAACTTAAATCAAATAATGTTGTAAAACATGCATGAAGAGTAGTATTTTTCAATTAAAAGGTCTACTCAGGGATGGAAATAAGCCATTGCATAGCAGTTTGATCCATTCCTGGTTTTACTAGGCCTTTAATAAATCATGTGGCAAAGTGGCTGATTGTGTACAGGTGCAGGAGTGATGCAGTGTGCAATGAACAAACAGAGAAATTTAATCAAGTTGGAAACAGGTTTTATTGATTAATCCCGGTCTGGTGACCAAACAATAACTCCAGGCAATACACAACAATGTGTAATGCACTGGAAGTAAATAAACGGGTTACATTCCCAAATAATAAACACACGTATCTTTCCCACAATGTACAAACATGATCACCAGTCCTGGGTGTGTGCTGTAGTGCTCGTGGTGGGTGATACAAGTTTTTTCGTGACAAAAGTGAAGTGCTGTTCTGGGTTTTGTGCTGGCCCTTGGCAACAGCTCCGGAACGTGATAGCCGTCTAATAATTACAAACAAACAATTATAGACAAACTAAAACAAAACACTCACAGTACTTTTCTCACTGGGTCTCTCTCAGGTCCTTACAGTTTAAAAATTCAAACCAAACGAAGGAACAGATTGCGATTCTCTGCCCCCTTTTATGTCATCACACATGACCCCTTGGTCAACGAGTGAAACCGCCTCTCCAATCTGCGGCTGCCACATTGTTTCCCTTCCAGGTCAATGCGTTCTTGCACCGGAGTCTCGCATTCATCCAGACTGGCCGACTTCCCGACCCTGGGAAAGAAGAGTCAGACCAGCCCGTCCAAAGAACTCTGTTTTCGCTGCTTAGCGCCCTCACAGGTCAGGAGGGAGATTTACAACCAAGAATCATTGTATTTCTGTCACAAACGCATATGTGCTTTTTACCTGTACACTGGTACTAATCAAGCTCATTTTAAAACATGGAATGGGGGGAAACTGCTATGCAATAGGAGTCTTATTTCCATCACTATGGACTTCATTGAGCATTAATATATATATTTTTCTATTTTTATTGATTTCAAATTGTTGCAGTGTTTGAAATCCCACTTAAGTACAGTAAATGTCAATGTAAAAGCAGCTTTAAAATGGTAGAGACAGCATTTGTTGGTGTCAAAGTAATAAAAATCGGATTGATTTGGGGGTTGTTTTAAGGCAGCGCTCACTAGAAATTGCCAGAGCTTAGGAGGTTGGTCCAAGTATATGGCACAATGTCCTAGAGGGGGAACAGCTTTCTGAAGGGGGTTTGAATATAGCGCTGGGACAAGTATTAGAATATTTGAGCAAATGCTGCTTGAAATGTATTTGGTGACAAAAACGACCATGTTCTATAGACAAAAAAATTACTGGCTCAAAAAGATATCATGCGAAGGAATCATCAGTGCGGTCTGAAATAAATAACACACAGGCTTACTGTACAGAAGAGTGTTTCAACCCTTTCTTTTAATAGGTCATTTGATGGGGTTTTAGTGAACTCCTGATAAAGTGTTAAATGTTTTAACTAAAAGTGTATGCAAGTCAAATATAGGTCTTACCACAGTATCTACACAGTAGTAACTGCACAATGTAGGCCAATTTATTTCATATTCATTATTTCTTCATAGTCTTCCATATACAATTAAATGCTGTACACATACGTTCTGACACAAATACATCACAGTAAAATAGTGATGGGAGGCTTCTTATGATGGCTGGTTATAAGCATTCCCAATATATTAGTGTAAAAATGTGTTTAATACTAAAGTTTAAGCGTTTAGGAAATGGAGCGTAAACCCTGACTCCTTTGTTCAAATCCGAAGATGTGGGGATGGAAGAGGTGCTCCTAGCCTCCCCAATAATTCCCAGCTTGCTGCGTAAAGCAGTCTGATGCTGCAGATTTCCAAAGGCAGCATTGATACTCCATGAGCATTCTCTGCTCCTGCAGTAGCAGCGCCAGCAACGCCCTGCTACAGAGTCTGCTTGGAGAGAATATTTAGAGGCTGGTCAAGAAGCTGCAGCAGGTTTTTCAGATTTTTGAACTGTACGCCATATTATTGTTGGCTGCTTTTGGCCGTTGGAAACCGACAAGGCTACATGCTGTCTAGTTGCATGCTGATGTTCTTTGAAGTGGTACATATTAATTTTTTTTGTTCAGAACCTGATTTACAGTGGCTTGCTTTCTATTCCAGTGCCTCCCAATAGCAAAGGGGCTGTGCATTTGTCTTGTTTCAGTAGGCTTATGGTTCTATCCACAGCCCACATCAATGGATTTACCTGAAGTATCCTGATTTGTGCTAGCTATGATTTGTGCATGATTTCTCACAGAACTGTACAAAAATTAAGTTCAGCGATATCCTTTGTTGGCATGATGTTTTATTAATCCCAGGCTTTTTCTTAACCAATGATCTGTGTTTTTATTTTGAAAAAAGGTATTTGAAAGAATTAAAGCTTTAGAAGCTTCTAATATTTGAGTTGCTGTTTTAGTAGTTTGTATTGGATGTATATGATAAAATAAACTATTGTAGCATCATTTTTTGGGGTTAAATGTATATTTAAAAGCTGTATTGTTTTGTAAACTAAATATAAGGCATAATATACACCACTATTTAATAGAATTCTAGATATCCTACCCATATTGTCTTGCATGCCTGTTACTTATTTCTTATCCCCAGCTTGGGATGCATAATCCTGCCGATTGGGATACGCAAGTCACACAGTTTTATATCTAGAAAACCAATTGTGATAAAAGCTAAAGGAAGTTTTCAGTGTATCAGAATCTGGGGGGATATATAGAGGGTGCATGTCTGTTTTTTGTCTGTATGTTTAACATGCATTTGTACATGTGCAGTATCTAAAGAACAGTGAGGTGTGATACAATAGAACTTGTTAAAGAGAGGAGGGAATATCTGGGGATATAAAGAGGTAGTCTGTGTGTCATACAGCCATCCAACCTAGATCTTTACATCTGCATATGGTGGATGTAGGCCGTGGCAATCTATTTTTTCATGTTACTGATAGCTCTAATTTTGTATTGGTAACCGTGTCAGGATATGTACATTTGTATTTTGTTTTATTGCTTTTGCAGCAGATGTACAGTAGGAACAAGGGACAGCTGCCTGGAGACACAGGTGCTGAAAATACAGTAATTGTTGATGCGTAAATTATGGTACTGGACACTCCTAGACCACACGCAGAGAGATTAGCTAGTGTGGACAGCTCAGCTGCTCCTTGCTATACCTTGCTGTTTTTCTTTAGTGCAGTGCATTGTCAACATCACTGTCAGTCTGGCACGGACTTGAAGTCTCTCTTTTTTTTTTTTTGTACTTGTTAAATTGATGTCCCTGTTGTGCCATCAAAACATCTCAATCCATGTACAGAACAGTACACGTCTTGCTGCAGATTCTGTGTTAAAAATGTAGATTTTTAATCAACTTTATATACAGACAGACACGCACACAGAAATGGGGGGGGGAACATTGGGTTCTGTTTTTAAAAAAAAAAACATTTTAACACTCAACCATGAAACATAAGAAGCTATACTTCCATTTAAATAACAGAAAAATAACTTCAGATCATTAGAAAATAAACATTTTAAAACATTAAGGAAGGGATCTGTCGGGTTAATACTGTAGCTCAATTTTGACACCTTATTCGGGTGAAATACAATCAATCCATTTGAGGAATCAGGCTTTATCGGTGTAATCAATTGGCATCTTAGCCCATTGAATTGAATGGAAAAACAAGGGCTAGACGCGAACCACCAATTATACGGTTTGGAGTTGAACGTCTTACCATTCAACTAAAGAGCAAGCTCTGCAGTCAAGAGGAAAGTACGGGTCTAATGCTGATGTCAATGTTATTAACTCATCAGCCGCTAGGAGGAGATTTATTACATCACTAAAAACCAGGAACCCTGCCTATAATAAATAGATGAAGCGCCAAACTCTCCATACAAAAGTACATTACGTTACCTCAACTTGTTCAAGAAAGAGAAATCTACAGGTACACAATGTAATTGGGTTATGAATGAAACATGCATAAATAACACATAGATGACTCCAGAAGCCCCCAGGTTTTGGGTCTTTGTTTTCTTCTTGCACAGTGTATAGTTATTGTAAGACTCAGCTGTTTGTATCAAGGGGAAGGGGGAAGGGGGTTGGGCTTTACCAGATAACAAAGCTGTGATTGTAGTGCCCAAGGCTGCGGGTGACAGTCAAGATTCTGCTCCACCAGCCGCCGCAATAGGAGAAGCGTCTCCACAGCTTTGCATTCAGACAAGGTTCCTTTTTCACCTCCATTAGCCACAGAGGATGCTTGTCAGAGAGAGGGAAACCTCAAAACTGTACATTATTGTTTCTGTAGGGGAAGTTGGAAGAGGAGATTTGTCCTGGTGGGGTGATTACAGAGAGAGAGCTCGAATGTTGCACAGTGATAAGCACTCTGGGACGAGTGGAGCTGAGGAGGACTGACAGGATTTGAGCATGGCTTCTAGTGGTCTAAGCTGAGGTACTGGGAAGCAGTGTGGCCTAATGGTTAGAGCTAAGGGACTTGGGGGGGCAGTTTGGCCTTGTGGTTAGAGCTAGGAATTAGGAGGCAGTATGGTGGTGATAGCTGAGGGACTGCGAGGCAGTGTAGCCCAGTGATAAGGGCTGAGAGACTAGGAGGCAGTGTGGCCTAGTGGTTAGAGCTGACAAACTGGGAGCCAGTGAGGCCTCAGAGTTAGAAACTCGACCCTTTTCCCGAAGGGGGGGGGGGGCAAAACAAGCACATCATTAACCTTAAATGATCCCAAGAAGGCTGTATAAAAAACATTCCTCCCCAAATTGAATGACACCATCCATGAAGGAGCTGTACAGGACATTGAGGTGCATTATGATGATGCAACTAATGAAATCAGATGTGATTTCTATTTGAATGATCTACAGCTGCAATGATGCTGTCTAGATTATAAAAGTAGATCAAGTGACAAGCCTCGTGTTTGAGTCCTTTTGGAGTGTTTACCAATCTGTACAGAGCGTGTTGCGTTAAAGTGGATGCTGGAGGTGTTGGTGAGTGACGTTGTATTGATGCTTGTTTCTGGACAGACCTCTGTGAAACAGTATTGCAGGTCAGGGGGTTACGTGAGTGTGATGTGTCCTGGTGCTGGGTGTATGCAGCCAGACTGACTGGATTGCTATGCGGGACCACAGCCTGCTTGCTGATGTGCTTTGCTTTGGTAAGGTATTTGTATAATATAAATGTTATAAATGTTGCCCTTGTTATTTTCTACCCCGTTTGAGCAGTACATCTTAGAACTGGGAAACATTTTGATTAAGAAGTCTCTTGGATGGCTCAAAAGACTTCTCATCGAAACACATTTCTCTTAGTATTACTTTAATGAGTTATGCGTGATCAGGGGGCTGGCAGTGTTAAGTCGTAGCGGCACCCAGTCCAGTATTTCAGAATTACGTTTGTTTAACAATATTATTGAGTGACTTGGTGCTGGGAATAAAATCTTCTCTGATCACACTTATCACAAGAGTGTTAGCATAGACACTGGAGTAGGTCATTAACTGAAGCCATAAAGTTCATGACATCTCTAGTTGGCAGAGTCTAGTTGCAAGTAAACACATACTCTATGTCAAGGTATAAAACCATCAAGCCGTCTCTAATCAGTTTTTATGCTGTCTAGCCAGAGCAAGAACCAGTACTTTTTTATTACAACCAAAGACTGTTAGAAACTACAAACACACTCTAAACAATGGTCAGCATTTACCAGCTAATTATTATACAAAGTAGCAACCAATAGTCGCAACTCTTTTACACACTTGTTTTCAGGCTAAATATCATAAGAATCTCCAATTGCATGATTGCATTTAGCCATTTACTGCTGCTGTTAACAGTGCTAGCATTACACGGGGTATACCTAAAATAACATTGTAGTTGTTTTTACTTGACAGCAGATTGCAGCAGTGACTGCTGTGCTGTAATTGTAGTTGCAAGCGGCTGCTGTTTTTGAAGTATTTTGTTTTGTTGCTGTTCAAGGCTCCTGCCGCAAGCCCAGACAGGGACTGCACCTCCAGTCTGCCTTACTGAAACAGCGACTGGGATGAAAGGGAGACCATCCGTTTCCTTTAACTCACATGACTTCTCTCTGGCACCACACTGATTTTAGTGGCACGTTTAGTTCAGGGGCATTAAAGTTCAGAATGCTGTAGCATGCTCCGTTTACGATACTTACAATTTTAAAGCTGTGTGAGTTTTGTAGTTGTTAAAGTTTTGCATGTGTTTTGTATTACAGTCTTAAATTATCTGCAAAACATAAACCTGTTCAACAGTACATTCCACTGGGGAACATGCAGAGTCACTGACAGCTTGCCATTGTAGTTCACAGTTAGCTTCCCTCTTCGGGAAATGTAAAATAATTGATAATACACCCCCTACTGGAGTCCTCATTCAATCCTAGCTCCTAACTCCTGGTGTAGGTAGCCAGGTTCCCAGTATCCCTGTTGCTCTATATTGTTCATGGTGCCCTGGGCAGGGATCAGATTGACTGCTTTCGGATTCCAGCAGCACCCGTCATAACAGCTTAGTTTATTAGTTGGATTTGTAAGCCTGGTGTTGGGAAACCCTGATTAGGAGAGATTTGTGGAGAGCAGCATTCCTTGGCCGACTGCGTAACAGTAAACTGTGCTGATTTAAACCTATCAAACTAGGAGTCCTCTTATTGGATTAGGGCAGCAGTGTGGAGTAGTGGTTAGGGCTCTGGACTCTTGACCAGAGGGTTGTGGGTTCAATCCCCAGTGGGGGACACTGCTGTTGTACCCTTGAGCAAGGTACTTTACCTAGATTGCTTCAGTAAAAACCCAACTGTATAAATGGGTAATTGTATGTAAAATAATGTGATATCTGTATAATGTGAAATAATTTGCCATTGTAATTTGCCATATCTTGTAACAGTTGTAAGTCGCCCTGGATAAGGGCGTCTGCTAAGAAATAAATAATAATAATAATAATAATAATAATAAATAACACTTCATCTCTAGCCCAGTCCTTCCTATAAATGTTGATGAGGGAATGTACTGTAGTATACATTTTAGTGCAAGTTAGGATTTGGGATTTTTTTTTATTATTATTATTTTCATTTTATGTGTATATTGGGGGAATATAGTGGAGAGATTGGAAAACTGCTGAGATACTTCTACATTTTAAATTAATGATTATGCCAGATGGTACCAGAACAAGGTCATAATATATCATGAAAATGCTTTTTTTTTAAATTATTGGCATATTGGTAAATTAATTTATTTTTGAGAGGTGTTTTAAATGGGTCAAAAAAAAAAAAAAAACACCTGAAAATAAAATGACCTTTTTATATTACAGTGTTTGAAAGTGCATTAATTGCTTTAACCTTGTTTAGATTGCTGCTCCAGCTGCAGTACCACCATCTTCAAATGTTTTGCCTTAAATTGACGCTTTGCCAGAGTTTTCCTTAATGTGTCGCGCTTCAGGATCCCCAGAGGTCAACAAACACTTGAAGATCGGATCTTCCCTACGCAGGCCACAGTAGCTGCTGTGTTCGGTGTAAGTGTTTGCCTATATCATCTTTAATAAATATACAGAATATCTTACTGGCTGCTGTATGATACAAGCTGATATCGACTCAGAGAGGTCAGAGTGAGTACCTACCAGTGTGCTTGCTGGTGATCTGGGTTAAAATGGCTGAGCTATATTTATAATAAGTACTTTAATAAGAATAATTTAACAGTATAGCTAATCTAAGAGTGTAAGATGTCATTTCCATCTAATACAAATCTAATACAAGCCACCTGACACACTATCTGATGCAAATAAATTTCAGATGGCTGTATCGCAACAATATCAGGGTCTACTATGTATAGTATAGAAGATATTGTACACCAGGATGATCAAATCTGGGGTAAGTGTTTTGAAAATGCATCCATTAACTTCAGAATACTAAATCAAAACTTCTCATACAGTACTTGCCAACATTCTGAGAACAAAGTACTGGACACTATGGAGCTGCATTGGTTTATTAGAATCTTATCTTTCTTTTGATTGAAAACTGCCTGCATGTCATTTTCCCAGCAAGTGGTGTATTCACTCATCTCTCAGCAATACATATAATACTGCAGATGTAGCTCTTTTGAGTGCCTCACCATGATTTGAAACAGTACCGGATGTGGGTAAGGTACTGTAAAGAAGAAAAACATCCAGTGCCTTCATCCGTTGTTCATCTTGGAAAATGCCAATACCCGTGTATCATCAAAAGGGTTCAGTAAATATCTTTACTGCCGGCATGTTCATCCTTGTTCAAAGGGTTATCCTTCATGTCGTAACCCTCTTTACAAATCCACCCTGGCGTGGAGACAGGGCCTTTTTAAGTAAATAAGCATGTTTATTTCTGTAACAAACAAACAAAAATATATTGTGCATTAACTATGTACTGTTCTGTGATCATTCTCTGACCCATGGTTGCTACCTCCCTAACAAGTTTCACTGATCTGTGAAACGTGTCAAGTGAAGTGATTTTCACACCACCAGGATTCCCAGGAGTAAGCCTTGATCCCCATTGCTGGGCTGCTATTTTGCCCTTAGAGCTTGAATGTGAGCCAGTTTCGGTGTGATGTACCATTCTGTAATTGCTTTCCAGTAATTTGTTTTATTTGTTGCAGAGGATCTAAATACCTGCAACTTTTCTATCATTCAAATAAGGTTTTCCATTGTAACAGAGAGAAATGCACTACGGACTGTTTGTTTTTCACAGCCTTGGTATACAAAGAGACCTAGTTTAATTACTGTAGCTCTCTTTTCTGCTACCCATAGTGGAAACGCAGTGCTAGGGTTTTAATAAACCTGTTCTACTGTTTTGACATTTTTCAGGGAGGTGGATCTGTTACAACATCCACATGTTTGCTGCATCTTGTCAGGCGTTCATTAACGCACTTTGCACAAGTGTGCTTTGTTGCATCAGTTTTGCAGGGCCGTTAGATTTGTTAATTGATTAACGTATTTATTTAGAAAGATTAAGCTGGCCAAGGGCTTTAAAATTTGCATCTCATTTTCACAGATTTCCTGGAGGACAGCGTTCCACTCATACATTTATTTTTGTGACAGTCCTTAGCCATAGCAGTTAATTAATTAAACCAGCTTAGAAAATGGGAACAGACAGCAAACTGTACAGCATGTTTATTTTTGGTGAGGTTTTACAGCAGTTGTGTTTGCTACACTGGCAGGTTATTTCATCTTAAACATGATAAGTAGCTAAAAACACAATATTAAGGCTTTAACAAACAATAGAGAAAGCATAATTATGTATTATTACCATTTACTTATTTTGTAAATGTACAGGTTAACTTCATATCCTAACTACCTTTTTATTGATAATCAAATTTGAGAAGGGATTTGGTCCTTGATATATAAGACGACTCCAAATGATTCACAAAGAATCCCGTAAACCAGGCATGAATCTGACCTGAGCAACCACCCCCTGATAAAAATGAAGAGCTGTCAAAACAACAGAAAGGACTCCAGAAATGAAGAGAGATTAACCGTCTAATCCAGGGGAAACTGGGTCACATACACCCAGTAGTCCGAGCTGTGCAAACTGCTAAAGGCACAGTTTATTTGAGAGTCAGGGCTTAAATTTAACATGTTGATTAAGAAGAAATGATGCACTACACATAGAGCTATGTGAGAACACTCCTAAAATAATATCCTAATATTTATCATATCTCATACTACATGCAAAACTGAAGAGAGGCAGAATTCTTTACTGTATGTAGCACTAGCCTGACCTTTTTCAGGGAACAGTTTTCATCACTGTCTGTGTGTGTATCTCTCTGTGTGGTTCAGGTACCCAGGCAGCCTGCACCTCCCTACGCAGCACACGAACTCAACAAGGGACACCCTAGTCTAGCGGCCACCCCCTCAGGCCACACCTCCACTCCAGGACTCTCTCAGGTATCAGTATCCACAGCACACCTATATCGCTGCATTAAGGGCTGGGAGTCAGTCGGAGGGGTGAGTGCGTTCGTGTGTCACTGTGATTTTCCTGTGTGTCGGTCTGCGTTTAACTCATCACTGTCAGTCTATGGATGTATCACTATCTATACTTGTTATATTCTTTTCCTCCATGCTTATAAAACCCTTGCTGCTTTCTGTATAGTGGTTTGCTCAATTGATTGGGTCAAGTAACTCTGTAAAATTAAAGAAAACAAAGTTTTCGACTTTTAGTTTTAGTTATGGATGAGAAATTTGATTCACTTATATTTAGGGGGTAATAGTGACGGTTTGTGTTTTAAAAGTGTACACAACTATTTTGTAATGTTTTTGAATGGGTTACAGAAATGACCATGTACCAGCAATCAGGTTCATTCTGTAGGGTTGGGCAATAATTGATTTTAATTGTCATCTAAAAATGATAATTATTATCTTAAATCATGTTTTAACTCTCAGCAATTGTTTCTTCCTAGTCAGTAATTCTTCCTCTCTCGCAGTCTTTTTCTGCTTTTTGATTCTTAGCTTTTCTTTAAAAACAAACATGCAAACAAAAACAAAAAAACATACCACTGTTCCGTCCCACAATAGAGGCCAGTTTGATTACGTGGCACCACTTTCTTAATGCTCACATGTTGACCATAGGAAGAGAGAGGGACAAAACATCTTGATAGCAGTGGCTCTGATCCTTTACAGCTGGAGATGACTGTTAGAATTGTTCATAGTCATGTTTCATTACAATAAATAATCAAGAGTAAACAAATGATTTGTAATATCCCAAAAAACAACTATTGTCCCAAGCCTACAGTACCATACTAAATATTCTATTAACTGGTTGAAATTTATATATATATATATATATATATATATATATATATATATATATATATATATATTTCTCCCTTTCAGTTGTTTTGCTGTTGATAGTTTTGTTTTGTACAAGCATGATAAATGAAGTCTGGGAAACAAAACGATCAATCGCAAAACAATAAGGGACTGGTGCTGCTTCTGAGAAGCAATGGCTGTTACAGCTCTAAACCCCTTTCCCTTCTTGGTTGCCTGGATCTTTTCCAGCAATTAATCATCTTCAGAATCTGATCAAGAGAAGATTTAGCAGTAGGCTGAACTGGGTGGATTTCCACAGACCTGTTCTGTGTGTTTGCAATAGTTTGCTTGGTTAGAGGCTGGTATGTTGATGACTGCCTATTTTTTTGATGAGGGAACGTCATGTTACTTTCCACTGAATCTGTCCCTATTTACACTGCCTGGGTACTTTTAATAGGACCTATACCTAATACTAGGAGCATCTCATCAACATGACTGGCCCTGTTACTGTTGCACCTGTTTGTCGTGCCCCACTATCATGCCCCCTTCAAGTTCTGCTAGATCTTTGCCTCTCCATTTCTGGCAGAATGTTTGCAGTGGTGCTGCTCCTACAGGTTTATAGTGCTGCGTGGATCACCTGCCACATCACATGATCAACCTTGTTTGCATGTTTAGATCAGGGCAATGCCCAATCTCGGCGACAGGTCCTGATGAAGTGGGGCAGACAGTGTGTGTGTCTAATATATATAAATTTGAATTTTAGTTTCAATACTATTTTGTGTTTTGTCTGAACATGTATGTGTATGTTTATCATTGTTGGTCTCTTTTGAATGTATTTTCATCTGTCTCTCAATGTGTGAGTGTGTGTTGTTTTTCTTTCTATAATTGACCAGTTGTCTGAGGGTAACTCAGCTGTAGCACGTTTGATCTGATTAAAGGGCTCGGCGTTCCCCGCCACAGCCAGCGGAGGAGCAGCATAGCCGCCTACGTCAGCCTCAGCAACTGTACCTAGCTATAAATAGTCCCTCCCGGTATCACTGCACCTCAAACTGCTCTTGCAGCCTGAGGAAGCAAAACCTAAATGACCTCGCCACTCAGCACCCAATCTAGATAGCAGGCCCAGGAGAAAAAACCCTCGACTTCCGTAAACGTTTGAAACAGTCGCCATGGCAATAAAGACAGTGAACTCATTAGCATTACAGCACAACCCAGCCTAGGGCCTCATTCTTGCCGGATGAGGGCCGGGAGTGATTGCTGAATGTGCCTGAGCTTGGAGGATAAAGTGTATTTGAGAATAAACCTGTGATGAAGAGGTGAACTTGTAACAGTGTCGTGTTAAACCCATCCTCTCCCTCCTGTCTCTCTCTCTCTCACTCTTCAGTCTCCGTACACCTCTGGGCAGAATGCAGCAGCCGCTCCTCCTGTTTACCTTCCCCAGCAGCCAATGAATGCACAACCACAGAGCCGCCCGGTAAGTAACCGCAGAGACTGTCCGCTTTCCACAGCATTAGGGCTTCATGCTTTTTGTGGGGGAACAGTAATCTCAAACATATTGGACAGAAGAGCTGTTAGTGTTTTACTTGAACTGGTGCCTGTGTACAGGTTTAGCATAGGACCAGTGATTATTATTATTATTATTATTATTATTATTATTTATTTCTTAGCAGACGCCCTTATCCAGGGCGACTTACAATCGTAAGCAAATACATTTCAAGTGTTACAATACAAGTAATACAATAAGAGCAAGAAATACAATAACTGATATGTACATTATTTTTCATTAAGACACAAACTATTTAGCGCTAATTGGTTATTCTAAGGAAAAATGCTGAAAGACTTGACATTTGTTTAAAACTTGTCAGGTTTTTATCTAAATAATAATGAAAATTAAACCAAAGTTGGTGCTTCAGATGTACACAAACCCTCACTAAATAAACACCTACAAAAAAGGGTTCCATTGGGGAATAAATTACAATGATTTTTTTAGTTACAGTAATGCTAATATGTTACTGTCTTGTTTATTTAGATATGTTTTATTATTAGAGATGTATAATCTATCAATCTATCATTTGTATGTTATAGCCATACTTACAGTTTTGTTCTGTATACTAAACTCAAAACAAAAGTATGAAAAAGATCAATTTATAAAACATGTAGGGATTAAAAAAAGAAGCCGGCTCATACAATCTAGATAACCTACATTACTCAACATAATGGTATGTGTGGGTCATGCTGGTCACTGTGCTGTAGCTTGCTGAAATGTGTTACTAAAATGATTAGGAGCCAGGCCTGTTCTCTGAAGTGGTAAACAGCTTGTTTGTTGTTTTGCTCTGTGAATGTTTGGCTGTCCCAGTAAGTGATCCATGAAAGGCCTGTAGCCTCAGATGGGACCTGGCTGGATAACATCTGTAAAGTATTTTACTGGCTTCATAATTAAGTGACGGAATAAAAAAAAACATATTGCAAATCTATGAATTCTGGAAAAAACGTAATGTGGAATATGGAGATAACTGGTGCATACTAGCTGGGATATTTCAATACCGTACTGCAACTTCCTTACAAGTAAACCTTTAAGTCTGGTATTTTTATTTCCCAGGTATATTAAGAGCAGTGGAAATCAGTTGTTGTAAGACTGATAAGTGAGTCATATTAACTGGAGTGTGATAGAAACAGAAGTGATGTCATCAGGAGCTTGTCGCCTTGGTGTCTTGTTGTATTCTGGCCCGGACATTTCAATGTGGTTATAATAAGCGGAGGGTGACATTAAGAGCAGCGATGTTAAGCAAGTTAATAAGCCTACTGTGGTTATACAGCGAAGTACAGTGCAGTGCTTCCCTTCAGATTCAGTGATTCACAAATGTGTATAATTCTATGTATATTTCATGAACTACTTTAAAAAAATATATATTTTGATATATACCACTCGAAATCAGTGGATTAAGTCTTGGTTGTCGTCATAGACTCGTGTTAGTGAAGTCGCAGCACTCCTTGAATTATGGAGTATGTTTAGGTAACAAGAGGATGCTGATGCTTGAGATATGTCCAGATTCATAAGCAGCACAAGCTATCCTAGCCATGTTTTTGGCAGATCTTCGCTATTATGTCTGTGTATTGTATCTTTCTAATGTTGTGTTTTTTTTTTTTTTGCTTTGTCTCTGAATTATCTTCCAGTTTGCAGCGGGACCTCGTCCTGCCCACCATCAGGTAACGTTAACACCTTCATTTCCGTCACGCAGATTGTATTTCATGGCCAGGGCCTGAAAACCACACATACTAGTAGCTTTTGCTGTGTAGAGTTGCTTAAAACCCTTTACTGCATAGAGCACTGAAAAAAAGGATGCATCATTCTAGTCACTGTTTTACACTTAATATTGTGTTTCTGTTTTGATAATGGTATATACCAACACCCTTCCAAAATGTGAGCCAGTCTGTTTACAGGGCAACTCGCTCCACCTATTTTGCAAATTATGTTCAAAGGGATATCTCAATATTTTGGTATTTAGAAAAAGTCATGCAGTAAAGGGTTTTAAAGTTTACAACCTTTTTGGAAAATGAATATAATCTACTGCCTGTGCACACACATAACTTGCTTGTGTATACTTAAGGGATGGAAATAAGCCTCCCAGTGCTACAGGCTGTTCTTTGTGGTTTTAGGTGTAACAATACCATTGTCATAAGAAAGAAAAACAAGGTATATCGTGTAGAAAGTGGTTTCTATTTCAATTTAGAATCTGATTGTTTTGGGGCTTTGCAGATCCTTTGGGGTTTAATTTAGCCTCATGGTTAATCAGATCTGTTGCAATCATTAGAATTGGTTTTCATCCTATTTTTTTTTTTTTGCATAGCAGTTTAAGCCATTCCAGGTTTTGTAAATAGCTGTGGTGGTTCAATCTGCCATTCACACACAAACACAATGCATAATTAACATATGCTCTGTAACCCCCAAAATAGCTTTACCGTAGTTTTATTTAATACTGAGTGTAATTTGATGTGAATGGCAATGATTGGGTTTTAAAAATATGATTTCTTATTCATTCCTCTGCCAAGCCTGTAAAAAACACTACTAATGAGTCTGTTAGATCAGTCGGTTAGAGACAGAGGGGAATATTTTTTACAGCTGAAGCTGTTCACTAGGGCTGAGGGGGGCTGAATTCTTAATGCAAGTGTATACTGTTTGTGATGCGAGGTGTGTTCTTGTACGTTATTAGGCTTGCCACCTTCATGATCACAACAAACGCATGTTAATATCCTAAAAACGCTCAAGCTAATGCATAAAGCAGGATAAGAAACTCCTGGGTTTTATAACTACCCTTAGTAAAGTATATTATTTACACAATCAGGGAGCAGGAGTTTGGAAAATCAGACCCCCAATCAAATAGCGTATTTATCCTGTATAGCTGCATGAACAACTCCTAATAGTAAACCGACAGACTCGGGTGAGACTTTAATTATGCTAGTTATACATTCAATCATTTCAGAGTAGATTTAGTGTGCTCAAATTCTTGGCACGTTGTCACTCCAGATATATACCTAAACAAAGGGAGTCCTGAGTTCAGGACTAGTGTGGTTTCTAACCCTTATAAAGACCCAACTATCGGTTGGTTTGGCTTATTTAACCGTAAATGTAGATTCACTTATTTGAGTCTTTTTTAATGTACAGTATGCAAGAATCTTCTTATAAAACTAAAAAGGACTCTTTTAGACCCTCTGAATTGGAATTGTTGATCTGACTTTTTGTGGCAGGCACCTTATCTCATCTCTCTATTATACATGTCTGTATGTACAGTAATTTTTCATTATATACCTTTTTAATTATTTGTAAGCAGTTGCGATTTTGAGAGGATCTACTGTCCTGCCCTTGTAAGCTATCCATCTCTGAAACACGGGCACAGCATATGGTTTGTGCTGTTGCAGATACATAAAGAAAAATAAAGTTGTTTGTTTCTCATGAGGGTGCCAGTACTGCCAGAACACTACAGCACACTCACATCATGAATCATTCAACAGAATTTAGAGACTTGTTTTATATAATGTAGTCAAACACATTTTTCACATTAAAAAGAAGGTTCCAGGAATTCAAATATGGTTTCAGTCACACTTGCTCTCTACACCTACTGTCTTTTTTTGTTTCATTAAAAAAGCTTTAAAAAAGAAAATTTCACCCACACTTGAGAGATATGATTGGTGGTGTTGCTATGGAATTTTTTTTTATATATATTTTTGGAGCTATTCAGCCGTGCACTCCTAAGCATCACAATAGAGGTCTGAAGAGGCCTGTCTGAAGCCCTTTACTTTGCATTGTCATGAGGTACACGTGAATCAGAAACCAGAATACAAGTGTGTGTTTTTTCTGTCGGAAACCTCAGAGGTATAGCATCAGGTTATTTTTCTGCTGTACTGTTTAATATTTAAAAATATGGTATGCAGAAGTTTCGTAGTCTGTGCTCTTGGATCTTTCTGGAAACCTTGTGCTTAAAGGAAGCAGTGAGGAAGCCAAGCTCAAAGCAAGTTGAAAAATAATAACAACTTAATATTGGAGCAACATAACCACTCGGCATGATTGCAAACACCATGAAATAGTAAGGGGATCTCAAATTAAAACAGCATTTAAATTATTCTTTTAACAGTGATTGCATGGCACTATAGGGCAGAATGCATGGCGTGGGCCTGCCCGCTCTGTCTGTCTGTCTGTCTGTCTCTATCTGTCCTGCCCATTCATCAGTATTGTATTCTATTGGCTTCTCTCTTTTTCCTGCTTCAATATTCAAGGGAGGATTCAGACCCATCCAGGTAAATGAAGTCCCTCGAATGCATGGCATGAGCCCTAATTGATGACTTGTTTTCTAGTGGGTGAGACCGAGGTCAAGTGGGTTTTGTCTTTCCTTCTTTTGTCTCTTTTGTATTGCTCTCTTCCTTATCTCTCCTTTTTATGTTTTGGCCTAGTTCTTTATTTAATAAAGTATACATTAGGTTTAGCATTTCAATGCCTAGTTAATTCTGCTATGAAGTTTCACAGACCCCCATTATCACTAATCATTGACTACCTAGTGTTACTAATTCTCTGATCCCACACACTCTACACTGTTTGTTTTTGTATTAAAAGTGCTTTGGAAAGGCTAGCAGAAATTAGAAAATCAGCGAGCCCATTTTGAGCCTGTGAAGGCTTCAGCAAACTGGTAAAACATATAGCTCTTTATGATGCAGCATTTAGACAATGCAAACTTTCTTAGGTTCTAAAAGACTTATTTTTAATGGTTAACTTTGACATAACATAATGAGGGCTTTTCAGCTCACTACATCGTTCAAATAGGATTGTTCCCCTTTTACATCACTTTAAACTAATTTATTTGTTTCACCAAAGGGACATTGTTTTAAATATCTAAATGGTGACCAAATGTAACACTTTTTAGATCAATGGAGTAGACCCCAGTGACATTAAATCACACAGTGTACTAGCTAAGCACAGTGACCCCATCTTAAAGCTAGTCAAGAGTAATACTGCTTTAACACACTGACCCTGATTTTCATTCCTCTAAGGCCAAATAGACAAGTGCAACCATTGACGAATATGGTTATCATATTAAAAAAATCCTGTTACTGTGGGGTGTCTATGACAACTCCAAAATGTGATTTCTTTGTTTTTTTAGTGTTCGGCGGTTTGATTTCACTAATAATAAATAATTTGATCACTATGACCTTCATCCACTGTATGGGAATAAGTGTGACATACAGAGGAAAAGGTACCTCCAGTTATTCTCAGATTGTGATCATCGTGGTAAAGAATGCCATAACCAAGTCTGATCACTCTTTAAAAAGCTGTTCACGAGATCAAAGTAAAAATGTAAGCGCGGTACATACAAGTTGTCAATGTACCTTGGAGAACTTTTTTACCAGTTGATCCAATAGTCTAAAGACTGTGCCCATTTCTGGTGATCCAGAGATTTACCTGACTTGAAACCATAATTGTCTGTTGGCTCACTTGCTGCTTTTAACTCACTGTACCAGTGTAACCTGCCACCATGCTGACTCTGGGGAAATACCTGTGTATCCCTTTTGGATATCTGTGTTACAGTGGCAGATGGCGCGCACACACACACATTTTTTATTTATTTATTTTTTTGTTATTCAGCATTCTTGTTTATGTTCTATTATCTGTTCTGAGTTCAAAGAGTTCCTGTTGTTCTTACAGTCACTATTGTAAGAGAGTATTTTACATTTCATTAAGTGCTCGTGGATGCAAGAAACCCCCTAGTGAGAAGACTGCAGACATGATTCATCTGTTTCTAATTGTAAAGCAATGTGCATGTGTAGCATCAAAAGCATTCCTTGTATATGTGATCCTTGTTTTAGCTGAACAGAAAGCAATGATTTCAGGGGTCAACCCTATGAGCTCAACAGCACTATTTATCTATTTATTCAGGAAAGTTGCAATAATTTTTGCATTTCTCTGAGGATTTCACCTTTGCTGTCAATTAAGAAAAGGATTGATGTTTTAAATAATTCTATAAAGAATTAAACCTGAAAGGGGATTTCTAGATGCTACAATATATCGAGATCTTGGCTTCAGATCTACTGCCCACTTTGCTTTTTGTGAAGAAACATTGCCTTTTTCTGTTTGGATTTCAGTTCCACTTGCCAAATGAATAAGCCTTACAATTCCTGCACTAGCTATACGATTCTCCCAACCCCAAAATTACATTTTAATTATGGAGATGGTATTTATGTAGCGGCTTTTTAAAAGTACAAAATAACAAAAACTATGATAACTGCACAGTTATGTAATGCTATCACTGCACCATCAGTTACCTTGGTTTTGTTAAACAGCCTCTGTAAATGAAGTTTATTCCCAAGGAAAGTTAGAGTAAGGAGCAAGGTTCTTAAAAATATATAGCGTTGTACATCCCCACGTGTTGCAACAACTGTTTAAATAATGTACTTGTCATTTGTCTTTTCATTAACATCCTTACAACATTTTACACTTTTAAAGTCTGTTTCAAAGCTCTTTTCAAAATGGCTGCTGTAGTGCACTGGGGTTTGAGATCTGTCCAAATCACTGCACGAAAAGCGATTTAAAAAAAAAAAAAAAAAGTGTAAAAGGTTTTCAGGATGTTTTCACCTGGGGACGTGCAACGCTATATTTTTTGGAACCCCGCTACTTACTCTTAAGCATGAGTTAATGTCAGGGAGAATGTAAAAAATGTGTTCATCAATGAAAATTTAATAATGTTGTCCTTTCGCATTCTGTAGCCTAATTCACGGGTAACGTGATCAGTTGCTGGGTTGTAATTGTCTATGTAAAGGTACTGTAACTGTTTCTGTTTTTTCCTCCTGCAGTTTTTCCAGAGGTCCCAGATGCAAACGGCGCGTGCAACCATTCCCAGTAACAGTCCATCAATTCGCCCAGGATCACAGAACCCCACCCCTGCTGTGTACCCCCCAAACCAGCCAATCATGATGACCATGACTGCCATGCCCTTCCCATCTCCACAGGGAACTCAGTACTACATACCACAGGTAAGGATCAGTATGCAGAGCCCTTGGGATTCACTGAACCTGCAAACTCACAACGGAGTGCAGGAGAAAGTGTATGGAATGGGTGACCAAGCCATGTTATAGCTGATCCTTTAAGAGCCGACCTAGTTCTGGGAACAAATATTGATAGGTCTTCTCTTTTTTTTATGTTCATACTGACCAGTTTGGTTTCTGTACCATTTTGAATGCGGTTTCCCTGGCAGTGTGCATTGATTACTTTGCAGTAACTCTTCCCCTCTGTTTCTTCTGTAGTACCGCCACAGCACTCCCTATGTGGGCCCGCCTCAGCAGTATTCCGTTCAACCACCGGGGCCCAACACCTTCTATCCTGGGCCTGGACCTGGGGAGTTCCCCACTCCGTACGGTGAGTCCCGGGTACTCCACAGTGCTCTGAACTGTACTCAGGGTTAGAAACTAGACACACTGTCCACACTGGGTTTCAGAACTACACTCAATCAAGTATATTATTTAAAGGATCAGCAGCCAGGAGTATGTGCAAACAACTGCATGATAAACTGCTAATTGTAAATGTACCACTAGTTTCACAAACCTTGATATTAGAACTAATTTTGGACTACCTAATCCCAGCTAATCTTGCTCTGTGAAACCAGCTGTGGTAAGAGCCATAAATTCACATTAGATTTAACAGTGGTCTAAATGTGGGCCTCTAGCTGTGGTATATCTGTTGCATGTCTTAACCAACACAGACTGCTAGGTTTCAAAATATACAGGTATCCCTAATTTCGCAGTTGCTAACGTCAACTCTTCACATATATTGTAGCAAAGTGGTACCCCAAAATGTTGATAGAAATGCACATCACAGGAGGCGTGTTTACCAAAATATAGATCCCTCTTCTAAAATAGGCAATATAATTGAATGAGCTTGTTTGCTTTGGTTATCCTTCAGCCTCTGTAGCACACAGCTATCTAGAGACAACAATACTCAGGTGATTGTTCATATTGTTTCGAAGTGTACACAAGACTTTAAGGGATTCCCACTTTTCAGTGTTTTTTTATTTGTTCAACAAGTTAGACAGAGAATACCTAAAACATATACGTGCGATTCTTTTAAATACAATAAACAGTCTTGGTAAACACAACACAGAAGTGCTTGGACACAGGTCACTGATGACGTTAATCTGCTTTAACCGAACGCTGGTCTATTTGAATAGATTTGCATTGCAAAGGCAATGAACACACAATAGATGAATAGATTGATAGATAAATGGGATTATCTTTGGAAAATCCATTGTCTGCTTATTAGTGAACCTTATTGTAGGTGCAAATGCCCAAGAGATGATGTCTTGGTGTTTTTAGACATGCTGATTCAGTGCAGTGTTGCAATGTTATTGGGGAGGCTGGGCATGTCCTGTATAGCTCGGAGCAAATCCAAAGCACAAAATGGAGGGCGCAGCTTTAAATACTTCCATTCTGACTGCACACTATTGTCTAGCTGTAGTTAGTTAAGCTTTAAAAGTCCTTACACAGTGGTTTCACCAGAGCATGTCAGTAAAGTTTGCATTCCATCATAAACCTCTTTTAAAGTTTTACTTCTAAGGGAAATAAATATATATGACCTAATCGGAGCTTGGAACAGGAAAACTTTTTTAATTTTATTAAAATATTCTTCGACAGGCATAGAATCCAATGGGCAGTCGCTTTTTTTCGGGGAATTCATGTTTGGCAGCAAGCACTGTTCAAAAGAATGACAAATTGCCATGAAATACAAACCATATCATTTTTGTAGCTACACTTTTGATTTTGGCAGAGGGGGCTTTATTGTATGTATTTCTTTCTCTTGTTTGATGGAGTGCTTTTTTAGTTCAATTAATTTTATTATACAGGGTTTGATCTTTGGTTGTAGTCTTACAGTCTCATTCCAGCATTGTTTGGTTCTTAATAAAATCCAGATCTTTAAATAATAAATGCAAATCAAGAAAATGTCATGAAGCTAAAATCTTCAGTCCGCTGTTTAAAGGCTAAATGAACCATTGTAAATACAGTTTATTGTACAACAATAGAAAATAACGGTGCTTGCAGTATATTGGAAATTGATATTACATTTAGCAGTATATATGGTACAAATATATTCTGCTAAATGTAATATCAATTTATTAGGGACCTCATTCGAAATGTTGACCCTTATGTATGGTCTGCCTTGAATTTCACAGATCTTCTCCAGACTCCTAGCCTCCTGTAGACCTTTCAGAATACATTTGGATGTAATCTGATAAACAGTTGATCTTATTAAAAAAAAAAACCAATAGAATACAAATGATCGCAATTCTGAGAACCGCTGTTTATGTGTGTGGACACTGGTTTGTTTATTATTTCTTCTTTATTATTTAGTGACAACAGGGTACTGTAGCTACCAAGCGGGCATTACATTGAACACAAAGTGCCTTTTCTCAAATCGCTGTTAGTGACATGATGTTGCAGAGATCATCTTCATGCACATCGTTGTCTTTACCCTGATCCAGTCACCAGCCATGAGGGGACTGATGCATCAGGTTCAGGAGGTGCATGCCTGGAGTTTTCTGCACACTGTCCCTTATAAACGCGTGGCGCCAGCAGTGGTCTGTGTAGATAGGTGGAAAGTGCTGAGCGTACAGGGAAAGGCAAAGTCTACAGTGCGGATTACTGTAGTCCCTGCTGGCTGGACCGCCTTTGCAAAGGGAGGCCACCATAGATATGACTACAGGCCCCCACCACAATGAAACTAAGGAATTTAAAAATGTAGCTGAGTAATATCCAAAGTGCTTGTTGACTATGTAGCAATAGGGACCCTGGTTCCACTGTCTGTGCTGAGACAGGGTCATGATCCCACAGAATGTAGGCTTAATCTATACAATGCTGCAGATGTTTCCATTTTTAAAATATCACCTTTTTTGTTGGCCAATTCCAAAGCCTCTTGAGCACATAATCCTCTTTTTCTAGTTGGCCAGCCTAAACGTGATGGGGCCAGAGGTGGGGCTAAGCTTTTGTTCCAACTCCAAAATGTGAAGAAGTGTTGATGTGTTTGAGCAAGCAGTAAACAACTGATGTTACTTTGATAATAGAAATAAAAGCTTTGCACTGCTGCACAGGAAATGAGTGTGGCCCATTCCCTTTTCAAGTTTGGTCTGAAATGTACAGATTCACATATGCGCGCACTCAGCCATTTGAAAACAGAATACAACCCATTCCTAGCTGGTGATTGTTCTTCTTGATTTCTTGTAGGAGCACCCTACTACACTGGGCAGACTGTGTACAGTCCCTCTCCACCCATCATAGTGCCTACACCACAGCAACCTCCACCCGCCAAGAGAGAGAAGAAAACAGTGAGTACAATATAGCATAACTTACATTAGCAACACCTGTTACACTAAAGGCTAATATTAAGGATCACTTTGTGAAACTGGGGATAAAAGTGACTGTGCCTGACTGCAGTGCTTCAGTGAAGGGACCTTCTCCTGTTACTGTTTCCACAGATCCGAATCCGAGACCCCAACCAGGGCGGGAAGGACATCACAGAGGAGATCATGTCGGGAGGGGGTGGGAGCCGGAACACCACCCCACCCGTAGGCAGGCCATCCTCCACACCCACCCCTCCCCAGGTAAGATGGGCCGCTCTGGGGATATCCTGCAATGGGGATGACGATAATGTTTGGAACTTGAACACACAGGTTTAGAGTGTAAAGTATTATTTGGCAGTGGTTAAGATTGAGGGTCTAGGAGGCAGTGTGGTCTAGTGGTTCGAGATGAAGGACTGGGAGGCAGTATGATATAGTGGTTAGAGCTAAGGGACTGGGTGACAGTATGGCCTAGTGGTTAGAGCACGGGGACTGGGAGGCAGTGTAGACTAGTGACTAAAGATGGCACTCGCAGGATATCTCTGACCATTTAAATTGAATGGGGGTTGAGTAAAAGCCTCCAGAACTTTGGAACAGTGTACAGCAGAATGCAATGTATTTGCGGGCACCACAGTAGTGTGTGTGTGTGTGTGTGTGTGTGGGTGGAGGGGAGGGGAAATAAAGTAATTTAATGTTAATGTGTTTGGGAGGGTGGGGGGGAGCTTGGATCTGTATGTAGACAAGGCAATTAGGTTAGGACCTTGATGGGTATCTCTGTATCTAATGTGTAAACAATGTCTCTCTCTTACTACTTTGTCATTTTTTTTCTGACCATTTGTTGAAGTTGTGTTTTTTTTTTGTTTTTTTTCTTTTGATTTTAAAAGTATGCCGTATTCATTTTCTACCAAACCCAAATTCAGTGGGTAGATGGTACTGTACTTGATTCTAAACCAGAAGGTTGAAATAGATGGGTATTAACCTGGGCCAGCTTGTTAGAGCAACTTAGTTTCTGTACTTCCAGACCCCAGTAAGGACCAGCCGCCTTGGCCTATAGGCATTCTGAGGCTCTTTTTATATTGTGAAACAAAATTAAAAATACTCATTATATTTAATCAATGACAATGACGTCACAATTTCTCCTTTTGAAGGTTATGCTTTTTTCTTACTATGAAACAGTAATGTGTGCTGGTGAATACACAGGAGCTAGTGTATGTGTGGATGTATAGGCCTGTACATCTACTGTACACAGGTGTAAAAGAAAAGGAATACTGCATCTTAAACAGATGTTTTATGTCCATGCTTCACAAACAGTTTTGTCTGCTTTTGAATCGTCTAGTTCTGCCCGAGTGTTGTCTTGTCTTTTTGAAAGCGTTCCCTCTACAGATAAATTATATGAATGTATAAAGCTTATAAGATATAGATAGATAGATAGATAGATAGATAGATAGATAGATTTAGATAGATAATGTCATTCATAACAATGGCACAGGGTGTATCTTCCTACATTTTCAAATTGTTATTCCAGAACAAATGCCTTAAAATGGTAAACAAAGTGGTGAAAATGTCCTCCTTTGCCGAATAGTAGTAATAATAGCAGACAGAAGATGGGACTATTAACCACTATCCACAATTACTGCATTCAAATTGTGGCACAGAAGTAGGTGGAGAAAAATGGGTGTAATGATACACAGAGGTAATATTGGACAGCCTGGCTAAATTGTTCAATTTAAAGAATATTTTTAGTAGATGGAAGTTAATTATAGCTGGTGCCTAATTTTATTTTATTTTTATATGCGAAGTAACGCTTAAATTCTGCAGTCTGTAAAACATTTGCAGAAACACTGTCCTTCGTGTGATTAAGGTACATTTGATATAGAACTTTTGTAATACAAGCTGCATTTTAGAAGCTCTGTGATTCGAGTGACACAAAGATAACTCCACTCAATATGACAGACAGCTAGTGCAGTCTAAGAAAAAGAACTCCACTCAACACAGCAGCCCCAGACTGTAGGTATTTTTAACTATGTAGACTGTTAGAATGAGGCTTCTCTAAACTCTTAAACCAGCACTAAGGTAGACCTTTTCTCACTCTCTAAATTAGTATTTATAGCCAGGATGTATGTTACAACCACACCTTGTTATAATTTATTTTTCATATCGATCAACCCTCATTTTCCACAATACACCAAGCTCCTAGTCTCAGGACTACCACAGCCTCTTTCGAGGGAACGCTGCTCCTTTTTGTTTTGTGACATCGTTGTCTCTTCTTGCCATTAACAGTGTTTGTCTCTCCTTTCTTTCTCCATTCCTGCTTCCCATTCTTTTAACCCCCCTCTTCTTCCTTATTTGCTGATTCTGTTCTGTATCACACTCCCCACCCCTTATCTTTCTTTTTCTTTCTCTCCCCCAATCCCCCTTCTGCTTTCTGTTTTGGGTGTGCTCCACGTTGCTAGTTTTTATGTCCGCACCCTCATTATCCTCACATTTTCTACCTCAAATCCCAGCAGCTGAGCAGCCAGGCCCCGGATCATGGGCACGTGATGTACAGTGTGGAGAACCAGCTTACCCCCACAGCCGTTGACTTCAAGCCAGGTTTGATTATACAGCCTTATTTTATTACACGTGCAGAGAGAATATCGGATAGGATTTTGTACAATACAAGCTGGTGTACAGTAGCACCACAAAAGGATTTACTTTGTCTTTCAATTGAAGAATACCAGCTACTAGTACAATGCTCCCTCATTATTTCCCGATTTCATCATTCACAAAGACGGTTAGTTTACGGTTTGGCTATGTTGACAGTAAATTGTCGTATTCTATACTGTTTAGGGACCCTTCAATCATTCACTGTTTTCAATGTTTAGCGATTTTGTTGATGTGCAAATCAGAAATAACAGGAAGCACTGTATTGTAATTGTATGCTATGCCAAGGTATTTCTGACTGTTGTCTTATACACTATGATATCCCTGACTGCTGTAGATTATATTATCCTAACATCCCCATCTCCATTGTTTTCTTTTGCTTCCTGCATACTTAACCTGGTGTACTTTAAATGCTCGTGAGCCTGTTTGTAAATGGCAAGTGCCTGTGCCTTAAAGAATTAAGTAGTAATATGGGCAGGCCCTGGGCACTCATGGCCTGGTTTTGTAACAGTAATTAGGCTAATGCCTTCTCACCTGTTCCTTCCTTGCAGTCCTGAGATTAGAGGCCGTGGATTTAGGGCACACTTTTTGTCGCTGCATAAAAAACTGGTGCAAGTCGCCAACACCAGCTTCTGAAAATGTTACTTCAGTTGCATTTAACAACGTTTTTATACAGTTGTCAAATACATTTAGTAGCAAAGTAGTTTTATAAACATTTTTATAAATACACTGTTATACCTTGACAGCCAGGTATGTTTCTTGCGTAGATCAAAAAGGCAGGTCTAATGTGGAAATGTGCACATGGTCAAAGAGGTCACATTTTGATGAGTAGTTCAACATCGCACAGAAAGTTGACGTGGATTTCTTCAGAGTAAATGTTTAATAAATCCATACAAAAATTGTTGGCAAAGGGTTAAGAATATATTGGACTCTTCTGTATTTTCATCCCAGACCGTGAGGATTGTTTCTAAAACTCCTTTTCCATTTTCTTCAGAAGAGAAGCCAAAACAGGACCCTGCCGTGTTAAAGTCCTCGTCGCCGGGGCTGCGGCATGACCTCAGTGCTGAGAAGAGGGATCACAGTGTGACCACTCAGGACCTTTCTCCTCTGGAGAAACCTTCAGAGCTTCCCCTGGTCATCCCTACTGCTGTTTCCACACCCGCCTCTTCCCCTAGCGCTGCCACCGTTCCTATTGCTGTCACCAGCAAACCGGCATTCACAGTGGACAGAGCCGAATCAGGCAGCCAGAGAGAGGAGACATCTCCCTCAGTCTCCCCACAGCTCTCAGACACGGCCCTTCCAGATCCACCCAGGAGTCTCTCTGCTTCCCCGGCTATCCCCACGTCAGCTGTGGCGGCTGCTGTCGTGAAAGAGATGAACGGGGTGAGCGAAAAGGAGGCAACCTCACCGTGCAGCGATGTGGACATAGCCTCCCAAGAGCCAGTGCTGCTGCTGCTTCAGACTCTGCCTCCGCCTTTGACTGCCAACGCTGAGAGCCAGGAAACCCATTCGAGAGAGGCCCAGGCAGCGAGCCCAAGCCCGCCGGCCCACGCTGCCAGCACTTGTTCCGCTATCCTCACCTCCACTGCTAGTGCTGCTCTCATTGCTGCTGCTGCCCCTCTTCCCATACTCCAACTAGTCAATCATGGGACTGTCGAGGCCGGGGAAGGTAGGAGGACGCCCATCAGCTCAGAGTCGAAAGAAGTGGGAGACGTGGACATCCAGCTGGAGGAGACCCTAGACTCCCAGCCACCCAACTCCAGAAAAAGCCCTATTCCAGGTAATGCAGGACAACAGATTAAATGAATGTGTGGGTTAGAGGTGTAAAATAGTTTAAATGTTAAACTAAAGCTCTGAAGGTTTAAACATTTGAACAGGAAACTAAAATAAAAATCCCAAACGCCATATTATTGTACTAAAAGTTTATTCTTCATAGATTTACAGCTTTAGTTTAAACGTCAGCCAAGTGTTTTACCCAAACGTTTAACAGTTATCAAAAATATGCAAGGTATGTTTACATAGTAAGTGTACAGTGTAGGCCAATTTATTTTATATATTCTTCAGTCATGTCCATGTACAATCAAATGCTGTACAAATACACGTCTCGTACACAAATACATGTTTCAGTAATTTCTTATGGTGGCTTTTCTGATTGGTTACCTTATTTAATCCTGAAGTTTAAATGCTTAGGAAATTGGAACAGAAACTATTACCACTGTGTGTGTTGATTGTCTTCATAGATCCTGTCCCATAACGACGGGGGAAATGCATGCTGATATACAGTGTGCAACTAGTTAATGTGATTCAAGGTTAACACACTGGCTTTTTACATCTGTAAGCCTGGGTTCAAGTAAAATGAGATCATAGTACATGGATAAAGGCGTCTGCCAAATAAATACAAAAATAATAATGTAACAGCCACACGTATTCTTGTAACTCTGCACTATACTCTGAAATGTAAAAGAAAAGAAAAACAACGTAATGAACTGTCACTAATGGCCTAGCAAAGTTGTTCAATAAAATAAAAAGCAACAAGAAGCGGAGTCATAATGTTGTTAATTCTAGTATTGCACAGCCAACGCAGCATGCAGCCGCAGACAGCTAGCCATTTTAGAGAAACAGCCTAGCGCTCCTGTCTTGGAAAATAAAATGCCAGTCGCAACACATTGTACTACTTTTAAATAAGGAACACGCCCAAAGCACTGCTGCAAAGATCTCATAAAATCAGAATGTGCAGAACTGCAGAGCTAACCAAAAAAAAAAAAGGCTTGCACTGAAGAAAATCCAACGCAAGTGCTAAGCATACACCTTTTAAACAATGACACTGGTGATCTAGTGCACAGAACAGCATTCCAAAACCAATCTAGTAAAGGCAGACGCCTAACCTGTAGACATGCTGTGCAAATCATTCAAAAGCTAGTCCAGTTGCACTATTTGGCTTATTGCTTGATTGGTAATCAGTGGCCTTGCATGGTTTAAACACCACAGCATGTGGTAGTAAATGTGTTCAGCTTCCAAGTTTGAAGAGAAACACAACACTTTAAGGGAACTCCTGCCCTGGTCGTTCTGTGCGGTACTAGTTGGCAGCACCGCTTTTGTAATTGAACAGCCTCACCTTTTTTATTTAGTTCTGGCAGTCATTAGAGTTTAGATGGTTTTAACAGTGCCTGCAGCAGACAAGGGTAATGGTAATCCGTGACCTCCCAGCATGCTAACTGTGTTATGTCTGAGTGTTAATGGTGTTGTCTCAGGCAAGGTGAACAGTGGAACTCCGGGTAGTTCCTGAACACAGCAGCGATGTTCAACATAGAATTGAAGAGCACTGATTTCCGCTGTTGGTATATATGGGTGATTTAAGGACTTGAATTATTTATTTTTTCTTCTTGGACTTATTAACTTTTATTGTTATATATATAATATATAAAAAAAAAATTTGAAGTTGTGTCATGAGCAGTTTTTTTTGTTTGTTTGTTTTTTTTGGTTTTTTTTGTTTGTTCGGTGGCAACATTGTGGGTACCAGATAGGTACGTGTAGAGGCACTGGAAATTTATTTTATGTAATGTGTTATTTGAACCTCTTTCGCAGCTCAAACTGCTCCTGCTGAACCAAAGACCTGGAAGAAACCAAAAGAGGGAACAGGAGGGCGGGATGAGGTGCTAGATGCAGACAGAGAGGTAAGAACCATCAGGTCCCGTACTCCCCCCCCCCCCACACACACTCTCTCTTTAGCCATTATCTATCCCCAGCAAGGGGACAAAATGCATGTCACACTTTACAGTTTCCATATACTGTATCTGGAAAACATCTTATCCATTTCTTATCCTATACTGTTCTGTACATACTGTTTTGATATACATCTTGGTCATCAAATTTACAGCCATGACAGGGGATGTGTGTTGTTTTGTTTTGTTATTAAGCTCAAGTGAACCAAGGGGGTGGTTGACTCCTTGCTTCAAATGCTTACATTAAATTATTTGAAATTCTTGAAATAAGATTTTAAATTATTCTTTTGTCAAGGTCATGAAAGAAAAATGGGCAAAAACTTCAGCCAGGTTCTCCCAATGTTGGAGCTCTTCTTTTGCATGAATCCTGATACCTACCATGTTTTCCATTTCTCTATCATTATGTAGCATCAGTCGCCCATTGAGGAAACACCTCCCGAGAATGTAGTGCACCTTGGGAAAAGGAAAGTTTGTAAAGTAAATGTTTTATCCTTAAATCTCGTAGCCTGAGCCCAGAGAGGAGGGTTCTGTAGAGCAGGCCCTGGAGGCTGAGCCCCATCGCCCCAGCCCTGTCCCTGTGGAGATGGAGAAGCAGCAGCAGCAGCAGCCCGTCCCCGAGGAGAACGGAGAGCGGGAGCTGGAGCCTGTGAGAAACGGAGCAGAGCACGTCTCCGAGAGCGAGAGCACAGACAGCGGGGCCACCACGGGAGACAAGGACAGCTCCACTGGGGCTCCGCAATGCATCTTCCAGGAAGGTAGCCCTCTGATATACTGGACTCCAGTGATAAAGAGATTTGCATGTTCGATGCATTATGTAACCTTATAGTGGCATATAATGACAACATACAGTATAGGAGAAATATGTAACAAATGCTTTAATAAATGTAACTGCAATTCTGTTATTCAGAAACTTCAAAAGTAGTAATTTTGGGTTTGTTTTCTTGTTTCATACTTTAGGGATAGCAGCGCTGTAAATTAACTAGAGGTAGACACAGATACCAACAGTTATACAATTGTAACTCTTTAACAATCCAGTCCATTGTTTTTTTAGAGTTGTCATAGTTTATACTTTTGCTGGAGTGAAGAATAAAAAACAATGTTAACAATTAAGGGGTTGGAAGAGGAGTACAATTTACAACAGATTTAATAGGAGATGGTATACGTGTCTATTTTTAATGCGATCCAAAAGGGTATTTTTCAGTTCTTCATTTCTACCCGTCTCTTCCAGCCTGCCTGTTTTGAGAAGTTCTGGGTCAATTATCTCTAATCAGACCATGTTAAGGGGACTCTGCATGCTTCACTGTCATTGTTCTTACAATGTTCCCTCCCTCCGTCCCTCCAGCGTCTCTGGACACTGAGGGGAAGAAGCAGTATGACCGGGAGTTCCTGCTGGGCTTCCAGTTCATGGCGGCCTGCGTGCAGAAACCAGAGGGGCTGCCCCAGATCAACGATGTTGTTCTCGACAAGGTGAGCTCAATCTAGCGCTACAGAACATCCAGGAAAGTGACACAAACGTTTATGCTAAGTTCCGTCTGCCCCTGGGATTGGCTTGTAAGAGATATGAAATAATTTTCTATCAGCAGCAAATCAGGATGTATAAATGGCAATGATATAAATACAAGATCCATACAGGTGATCTTTCACTTTTTGTGTAATGTCCGGTTGAAGTTTGGAATGTAGGTTGTAGACTACAGATGGAACTAGCTGCCCCAGTTTGATATTTGAACAAGATTTGGTTTTACAGACTGGTTTCTTGGTACACATGAAAATATATCTGTAGTCCTTGCCTGACCAGGATTGTTGTATCAAGATGCCTTACTCCACACACTGCTGCTTTACACATCTACAAATAAATGTGGCATTGGCATTCTTGCATTAGAGCTTTATATCTGTCTGTACACATAATACTGTATGTGTGAGAAGACCCAGGGTAGTGGCTGTTTCAAAGGTAAAAATACAAGCACTAAAAATAAAATCTATTTGTGTAACATTACATACTGTCACAATATTACTGCAGTGGATAGTCATACAATATGTGACCTGACATTGTGCATGTGATTAGACCATACACTGAACTCTTGCAGATAAACCAAAACAAGCTGCCGATGAGGCCCCTGGACCCCAGAGTGATGTCCCGTGGCCCCGACTTCACTCCCGCCTTCGCAGACTTCAGCCGGCAGATCGCAGGAGGGCGAGGGGCTGCTGTATGTCACGCCTTTAAAACTTTTAGATGATCTTTTAGAAGTTTCTTTTAGATTAACTTTTAGAAGTTTCTTGATATGAGTGGTGGAATGAGGAGAACCCAAACTGAACTCAATTGTAACAACCACTGGTAAAAGCAGTATGGGCTGCTGTATTAAATCATGTAAAAGGGTGCGTCCCTCTGAATACCACGTTATTATTTAACTCCCAACACAGCACAATGGTATAGAAGTCTATTTAAGAAAATGTCACGCAAAACAGACAAACGCAGTTGTAGTATAGGACATGGTTAGCCCTAATCTTGGACTACCTAACCAAAGGTAAGGTAAAGTAAGGTAGTCCAAGATTACATTGTCTTAGGGAAATCTTTCTCTGTAGTTAATTGCTGTTAAAAGGGTTAGCCAAGTTTTTTATATATATAAACAGAACAACATCCCATCATGTTATGCTGGCATGTTAGGGGAAAGTGCAAAACCAGGCTATACCCAGTGCCAAAACAGCACCATGCTGACATTACAAATGTATTCAGAGTAAAGTCTTGTAGCATGTCCTCATGATTTATGTTTTTCAAGGCTTTGCCAACCCATAGACCTTTGAGAGAAATTTGCTTTAACTCCTCATCACACCTTACATCTGTGCATTTCCTATCAGTTTTGGAGAAGCCCTTGCGTGCCTGGTCCCTGACCACTCTTGTTCCTTCTTTGCAGATGCTGAGTGCGGGTCTGCGGCGGTCTCAGCAAGGCCAGCGCCGGGAGCCCCGCAAGATCATCACCAACGTGTCTGTGAACGAGGTGCAGCTGAAGAAGGCAGAGAATGCCTGGAAACCCACCCTGAAAAGAGACGAGGAGCCCTGCGAAAACAAAACACAGGTGAAGCATCGTGAGAAACCCACGCAACTAGACCAGCGCTATCCATTCTTTCTGGCTAAAAGAGCCTTTCCGGTTACCAGCTTTTTTAGTAAAAATTGAGTGTATTATATAGCTGACTAAATCAAATCCACTGCACTAAGAAACTGCTTCAATAGCTTAAAACACAACATAAATATGCATATTATGACTTTTCAAACCTTCAAAAGATGCCACACCGTGAAGCTCACTGAGACCAATATTGTTCAGGAGCCACCTGAGGACAGTCCTCAACTTTACTGGTCAGCTACTGTAATTTGAGATGCATTTGTCAGGCATGAGATGCATAGACAGCATTTTAGTACAGTGTAACAGAGGTGTACTGTTACAGTGTGAGTATCCGCTGAGAGACACACAGAGGGTTGGACGTTGGAATGATGCACAGGCATCCAGGTTTTATTAAGCAAACCAGCAGTTGTTGCAGTTGCAGTGTTGGTAGGTGGCCGCCACTATGGATATATACAAAGCTGTACATGAATATATACAAAAATGCAAAACAAACACTATACAAAAACAACTAGAAAATAAAAGGTGGCCAAGCTAAATGAATGAATCCCCTAACCTACAGTTGTAATTATCTGGGTTAAACACACAGTCTAAATCTCTTTACAAAGAACCCTGGTTAAACCCGCAGACGTTCTTCAGGTTTGGTGCACTCACCCTGGTTAAACACCCTGGTCTTTCCACTGGTAACAAAGCATGGAACAGCACAGAACAAAGGACTGGCTTTCCAGACCCATTTTAAAGGAAGTTGACCAGGGTTAATTGATTTATCAATTCTTCAGTTGACACCTGGCCACCTGCTGCACATTCCTTTCACTAAGGCAGGGAGGGAAGTCTCACCTCCCAGCCGTGCCATAGCCAACACTTTTTTAGTCCTAAGCCCCACCAATGTTATTTTATAATAAAACAAAAAACATATTTTACAGGGGCAGGCCTCAGCCCTGCCACATACAGACAGAAACAATATTATTATTATTATTATTTATTTCTTAGCAGACGCCCTTATCCAGGGCGACTTACAATCGTAAGCAAAAACATTTCAAGCGTTACAATACAAGTAATACAATAAGAGCAAGAAATACAATAACTTTCAAGTAAAGTACAAGTTTGACAAACCACAATTCAATAATACAGCAGGTAATAGTGATAGTTACATCAGGATGTGATTAAATACAAAGTACTACAGGTTAAAAACTTGGCAGATTACAGTATTCTGAAGTACAGGATTAAATGCAGTAAAATAGGGGGCTGATAAGAGCAAAATAAAGCACATTTACATGAAGGGTGATAGTGTCCCAGGATACAAACAGAGGAGTTCTACAGGTGCTCTTTGAAGAGGTGAGTCTTAAGGAGGCGCCGGAATGTGGTCAGGGACTGGGCAGTCCTGACATCTGTAGGAATATACAGGCATTGTCCTAAGAGACTGTAGGGTGATCAGAAGAGACCACTGAGATTGCATAAACTGTCATTCTAAGAAACAGACTAGAGACCGAGATTGATCAAAAGATTGGTAGTGTATGGGCAAAAACCCTCTATATAAAACATACTGCTGTAAATGATACACATTCATCAGATAATAGTGACATTTAAAGCTGTGTTTTTACAGCTGCTAGGAGCATTTCAGTATGAAAGCACGGTGTGGATTATAGGTCAATTTGAACACTATTGTACGTCCTGTTAAGGGATTTAATTTCCGTGATCGCAGTCAGTTTCCCCTTCCCTTCTCCAGGACCTGTTCCGGAAGGTGCGTAGCATCCTGAACAAGTTGACCCCGCAGATGTTCAACCAGCTGATGAAGCAGGTGACCGATCTGACCATCGACACAGAGGAGCGGCTCAAGGGGGTCATCGACCTGGTGTTCGAGAAGGCCGTCGATGAGCCCAGCTTCTCCGTCGCCTACGGCAACATGTGCCGCTGCCTCGCCACGGTAAGAGAGCTTGACTCTGCTGTATCCATACCCCATGCTGTGCCTTCACTGTAAAGCGCAATGTGACACAATCTGAATTCAGGTCAGCAGTGTAATGATATACAGGGTGACTGCAGAGGAATGAAAATTGGCAGGTTGAGGCAACGAGTGCTGCCAAGTTTGTCGGGTGTTTCCACTAAAGCTCGCTACCTTAGCTACACCTCAGACAGTACAGTCTCATATCTCATACCCAACGGGGCCAAACTGTGCCGCACGGGAGTACGTCATTGAAAGCCGTGTGCTGAAGAGACTAACTGTTTTGAACAATGGAGCTGTAAGCGAAGGCTGTGTTGAAAACAAACCCAACAAAGTGCTGCACTACTACTTTCTCTGTCCGCTACACCCAACAAATAGCCATCTTTAGCTACACCTCGCCTAGACCGTCCAGCTTAGCTATACCTGGAAAAGCCAGAGGAAAATAGGCATAAGTGGTGTTGTATTAGCTTAAAGAGTAAGTAGCAGGGTTACGAGAAATATAGCGTTATACGTCCCAACATGTTGCTACAACTGTTTAAATAATATACCTGTAATTTTTCTTTTCCTTGTTAACATCCTGACAACTTTTTACTTTAAACTTATAACTTTAAAGTCTGTTTCAAAGCTATTTTCAAAATGTCTGCTCTAGTGCACTTATAGTGTAAGGATTATTGCCCTCATTGTCAAACAGATAACACGGCAGTAACAATACCATGATGGGGTATGGAACAGAAAAGCCAGAGCATTTGTTATGTTTTAGTTTTTTTAATCGCTCTTCCTGCATTGATTTAGAGGACAGATCTCAAACCCCAGTGCACTAGAACGGACATTTTGAAAAGAGCTTTGAAACAGACTAAAGTTATAAGTGTAAAAAGTTGTCACGATGTTAACAGTGAAAAGGAAGATTACAGGTACGTTATTTAAACAGTTGTAGCAACACGTGGGGATGTATAAAGCTGTATTTTCGAAACCCCGCTACTTACTCTTTTATATGGGTTCCACCATCAAACGCTAATATTAACAGGTTTCAGGGATGAAAATAAGACTGCTATTGCAAAGCAGTTTTTGCCCATTCCAGGTTTTACTACAAGTTTGCTTAGCCACAGTGTGTATGTAACAAGCTCAGGTGTGTCTTATTAAACTCATAGTAAAAGCAGGAATGGATCAAACTGCAATGCAATGTGAGTCTTATTTCCATCCCTTGGTTTTATTATCTGCAACCTGTTTTAATATCCCATTATGTGCGATTTCCATCATTCTTTGTTGTTCTTGCTTACTATTTACTTTCCAGCAACAGAAAATCTCAATGCAAAATCAGAGGGGACAAGAATAATTTGGTGAAAGTCAGCTTTTAGACACAGCCCCAGTGGTTGATTTCCCAAGTAAGGGTCTAAACTGAAGGACTACTGGGGTAGTTCTGTATGATTGGCGTTTCTGACTGATATCTCTCTCTGGCTCCACAGCTCAAGGTGACCATGACTGATAAACCGAACAGCACTGTGAATTTCCGGAAGCTGCTACTGAACCGCTGCCAGAAAGAGTTTGAGAGGGACAAGGTAGACGATGACGTGTTCGAAAGAAAGCAGAAAGAGCTGGAAGCTGCTGCCTCGGTAGGTGACCGGGGACACGATTCAGCTGTTATTTGTAGCTCCGCTAGCCAGACACACTGCAGCTTAATACTCATACTGTATTGCTTACAAAATGGGGATCATTGTTCTAGCAATGTAGAAGTTGTTTACATTGTGTGAGTTGGTCCCTTGTGAATTTAGCACAATCAATCCGTGTGAACAGAAGAGTTTGTTTACTGCAGTTACAGTAGACCTTTGTAAACTTCAAATATGATTCTAAAGCACTAAACAGCACACTGTTAAAAAATGTTTAAGAAAAGGAACCACACCACTTTTTCTTCTATTTTAATATTTATAATAAAGAAAAGAAATGCTGTGGCTCCCAAGTACTTTTGTGTATACCAAGGTGGTACAGTGCATTAAAAATCCTCATGAGAGCCTCCTGGATGCCTAGTCCTGACTCCTTAACTCTCTTGCAGTCCAGCGAGCGGGAGCGACTCCAGGAGGAGCTAAAGGAGGCGAAGGACAAGGCGCGGCGGCGCTCCATCGGCAACATCAAGTTCATCGGGGAGCTCTTCAAACTCAAGATGCTGACTGAGGCCATCATGCACGACTGCGTGGTCAAGCTGCTGAAGAACCACGACGAGGAGTCTCTGGAGTGCCTGTGCCGGCTGCTCACCACCATCGGCAAGGACCTGGACTTCGAGAAGGCCAAGGTGAGGCTCTGCGACCCAAAGAGAGGGTTTGATATAGGCTGTGTCAGCTGCTTCAGGGCTTGAAACTTGCATTAGTGCTAAGGCTAGTATGAGTTTCAAACCCTGCTATTTTCACTGACCCCAATTAGCACTAATATTAGACTACTTAATGTTAGATAATGTTGGCCAAGATTAGTGCTACTCTGGGACTTTGAAACTAGCCATATACGATCTAAAGTAGTAGACTGTTACACACACACACACACACATATATATTCAAATGAATATTTTTTGACATGTATTCGGATACAAAAATCATATGTTCGTATTCGCTAGAAATGACAAAAATACCTTGCACTTATTTACTGTCTCGCCAGAATTTTTGCGACAGTTTCAAAAAATGGCAAATGAGAAAGAGCTCTGTGTGATATCTGAGATTTTATATATATATATATATATATATATATATATATATATATATATATATATATATATATATATATATATATATATAAAACACAGAAGCAGCTCTTGAGCCTCCTATTTAAATCTTTTAGACAGCTGCTTTAGAGTGAACCAGAATCTCATGGGACAGAAAACAGGCAAGCACGTCATTCGGAAATGCCTCGCTTAAACAGTACCCAAGTTCCTGAAAATGTTGTATAGTAATTTTTATATACGCTGTATATATTATATTCAGTCAAACCTGCTCATGTGACCACCTTTATTTAGCGACCACTTTAAATTCCTCCCAATATTAAGCGACCACCTGTCTAACGCGACCAGCGACCACAATTCTCTTACCCAGCAATGGACTCAAACCTGTATTAAGCACCCTTACACAGAGCTATTTGTTATAGGAAAAATATAGTTTTAAATGGTAAGTCCTAAATTCAAAGGAATACGGTAACCATTCTAGCTGTCTTTGTATCCGTAATCAATAAAACAACAGCGCTGTCTTGTAAAGGAAGAGAGAAAACGTGGAGAAACAAAAGGTCCTGCCTAGATGACCGAATTAAAGTTATTAAACTTGTAAAGACAGTAAGTGCCAGAAAAACTGCTTAAAAATTCGGCACTAGAAAGACGCAGATACAGCATTTTGAAATGGAAAGAACTAGGGCTTGAAGTTTTAGGTTTTTTATTTTTGTTCACGTGACCGTGTTTTGATCCCATTCAATATCTTTAATTAAGCTGTTAATTACTAAACAGATTTGCTTATTTTTACCTTGATGTCCTGATTGACTTGCTGATTCTGTTTTACCTTCTTCATTATTTGAACACAAGGACAAGCAATGACATTAATCACTTCCCCCAGATGCTACTTTAACTTGCATTTCGTTCTCGCACTTGCCTGGGAACTAGGTAGCTTCCAGTGTGTCCGTTTCGTGTTGTTCTTTCCCGCTAATTTAACAAAATGTTCTCATAATTAGGATGTAGCGGCTTAAGGCTTAAAGGCAAACTGTTAAAAGGAAAATAAACACCAAAAAATTCAAGCCATACTTATGAAAACAATGTGCGCGGTAACCGAAAAAGATCATATGCTTATGCTGGCGTTGGTTTCAGGATGCAACGAATCAACACGTACCTGAAAGGCAGACACAGGCATTGAAATTTACAAAGGATTTAAAACATTTTGTGTGACTTGAGACAGGGAAGCATTCATTACTTTCACAGAATTTATTTGTTTGGAAATGCATTATCTGTATATTTTGTTGCGACTTTCACTTTACAATGCCATTTTCACGTTTTTGGTTTGTTTGCAATGTTTAAAGTTCAATTTCAGTTTGTTTGCTTGTTCAACTACAAAAAGGCACAAGTAAACCTCATGTTATTACTTTATGAAAACGTGTCTATAGCCACGGTTTACTGTGAAGAAACGGCAATGGCAAGGAATGAAAAAAAAATAATGCGTTGTCAACTTTATGTACTATTTATTTAGAGAATAAACAAAACAACGTTTAACTTGAACTGCTATTTAGCATCCTTTTGTTTTGTAGCTAATTCACTGGGGTAAAGTAAGTCTTACACAACGTATTCTTTACTCCTGGGATATTTTTCTGTTTTAACGTGTTACATATTGTAAGGTCTTGCTGTAAAATAAAGGCACACACCCACACCCCCTGCCCTTGCTGCTGTACTGTCTCTGCCTGCATTCAGAGCAATATAATGGCTTGTATTACTTTTTGAAAAACAAACTAATATTTAAATTGAGCGAATATTTGTACACACAGAGCTATGGCCAAAAGTTTTGCATCACTCTATAGAATTAACTAATTTTGAAACCTGCTGAATAGTGTTACATTAACATATTGAATTACATACCGCTTTGTAGTTTTCCATATACGTAATGAAAAACTGACAAAAATTGAAAAATGTGACATTTCGAAATCTAACATGAAATACTGTACTACTATTATTAGTAGACTTAACCAACCATATCTGTGCTACACCTCAATGGATGCGTTGCAAAACCACTAAACATCATTCCTCCTTCGCCCCACTGCCCAAGTGTCTATTGTCTTTGACTTCCAGCGTTAGGAGGGTAAACCAAATGCAGTGAAACCTTGCTGCTATTCTAGTCTGTAATCTGTTTCTTTAACCACACTTTTCTCAGTTGTTAAAATTGTACAAACATAGCTTACTAAGAGAGTCAGACCATTACATTTCAAGTGAAATCAGGTTGTAGAATTTGTGCCAGTGGCCCGGTCTGTCTGAGTGACAGCTAACTGTTGCTTGCACGCATCACTGTCTGGTAAAAAAAAACAAAGCAGGAAACCATTGAGTTTCAAAGGAAAGCCCTAGGCACCAGAGCAGGCGGTTTCAATTGTCTTTGTGAAGGTAAACTGTATCAGAGCCAGGCAGGAGAGGTTAAGCGCATCATATTTCACGTACTCTGGAAGAACGCTGAGAGACAAATTACTTCCAACTATTTTAATAGGACTTTAATATATTGGGATGGCGATGGGACTTGGGGCTCAGTTTAGCTCTTGATCTAAACTCTCTATTCAAGTGCACAGTTATATGTACGACTCGGAAGCAAGTGCTGTATCATATGATTTTAGTATGCTAAAAATATTGAGTTATATTTGATGTCTGTTTTAATAGACTCTTAAGTACTTCAGCCATCTGTCCAATCTTTTTCATCACTTGTAAAGTTCTTTTCTAGATCATGAAGAAAAATAAACATTTAGATTTGTTACACAGGTACTGATTAACTGTAAATAACTAAATATCTTGTATTTTAAACATGAGATCATAACAACCTACTGGAAAAACAAACATTTAAAACCATACATGGCGCTACATCTTGACATTTTTGGTAATAATCTGATCAGTAGCCCAGACTTCGGATTGGTTTATGTTAACCCTCATTGCCATCATAGCCCCCTCCTCATTTTCTATCGAAATCCAATAAGGTCCAGTCATTCATTTCTTATAGGTATGCTGCACCTACATTAATCATTGGATAGAGAAAAACATAAAGTTGTCTGTAGAGGTAGGTATGCCAAGCCTACATCTAGAAGCCTTGAGTTAAAAAGCATTAACTAGACTTACCACTCGCACATGTTCCTGCCGTCGGGTAGGAAATAGATCTGGGATGTTTTCTAGTACTATAACAACAGGTACCTAGGTTTCCAGCTATCTCCTAGATTTCTCCTATAGCTCTTGAACACTTCTGGGAGATTTGTCTCTTTCCAACAGCAGCCCCTCTATAGGACAGGCTGTAGTTGTGGTGTGGCAACAGCTTAACACTAGACAAACCCAGCTGCTACATGACCACACCTGATATCGTGCTGGAGACCAGTTATTCGTGCCATTACTGCATCTCGACTGGGCTGGTTCCTCTTAGCCCAGGCACAGTGTGTAATGCTGGACAGGGTGTTGAGCAGAGTGCTGAGCCAGGTTTGGATCAGTAGTGGAATCCCACTCTTGAAACCTGAGTTCTGGGTCAACTCTTGAGTATAGATCTACTGTCCTTAACTTTATCGTAAATGGGTTTATTTTAAAATTCCTCTGGAATAAAAGAAAAAAAGTTGGCATTTTCAGCTAAACTTCAGCTCTTTTGATTGTGTCAAAAGGGTGTGTGTGTGTGTGTCGTCAATGGAGTTAAAAGTTCAGTGACATCTAGTGGTTGTAACTGTTTCAGTTTCTTTCATGCAAAACTCTCAAGAAGTAGTTTGCATTATGAAGTGTGTTTTACATACCTCAACCTTGTTCATACATTAAAATAGTGTGGTGCAAGGAGAATCCGTTTTTCATGTGTTGCTTAAAATATCAGGATTTATGGTTCTCACAAATTTGACCCTTGTTTCGCCGTAGCCTCGCATGGATCAGTACTTCAACCAGATGGAGAAGATTGTGAAGGAGCGAAAAACATCGTCCCGAATCCGCTTTATGTTACAGGACGTCATCGACCTCAGGCTGGTAAGCTGCTGTGCACCATGGTACTGCTGGCGGTACTAAGTCACCATTCATTTATAGCTGCTGGAGTTGGTTGGTTTTAGATCTACCATTTTCATCAGTAGTCACAGTATATATTTCTCCTTCTCTATTTGTGGCTCTCAATAGCTTGCAGCAGCACAAAGTCAAAGGGCCGGAGTATCTAATAAGGTCGAATACAGCTCAGATCAATGTACAGTAAATATATTAACGAAGCATGAGAGCCTGGACACTCTGGTACTGTGGTCTGTTTACCCTCCAGTGTAAAACACAGACGGTTTCACAAAACCTGATTTAACACTAATCTTGAAATACGTGTTACTTTAAGTAAGAAAAATGCTTGCCAGGGGCTGAGGGACCAGCTGTGAATGTTTGTATTGTTCCAAAACAGCATAGTGCAATATGGGTAAGTTACAGTTTTGCAGAGATTGAAATAAGGCTCCAAATGCGTAACAATCAAATGCATTTCTAACAAGAAAACACATTTACAAGCTGCTATGAAATTAAACGGAAACTCCATCCATTACATGGTATTAGCAAGGGATCTGCTTTCTAAAAATAAGGTATTTGCAGAAGTCCTTGTTTCTGCAGCACTGCTTATGACGCCCTCCTCTTTCAGCATAACTGGGTTTCACGGAGAGTGGACCAAGGCCCCAAAACCATCGAGCAGATCCACAAGGAGGCAAAGATTGAGGAGCAGGAGGAGCAGAGGAAAGTGCACCAGCAGCTGCTGTCCAAGGACAAGAGGAGACCAGGTTAGAGGGGGCCCTGTATTAAAATATTCGTTAATCTACTTTAGAGTTTACATCAGGGCTCAGTCCACCAACTTTCCACTGCTCATTGCATATTATTGTACTGCCTTTGCTGTCTCCTCTGTTGTCTGTATACTGCAATATCATTTCAACGTAGTCCCAATCTGTGTTGATATTTAATTCACACATCATAAATCATCTGATGAATAAAGAACATTTCCGTACTTTAACTCAAGCTTTAGCCAGGAGGAAGACGATTTGTCTTATGAGCTTCCTGGTGTATTTTGATCTTGCTCCCTCCTGCTACAATGTTCATTTTCTGTTCCCACAATAGCCATTCATTTCAATCGGCGCACCAGCATTGTTTCAGAGGGGTGAACTGATTGTGGCTCCACAATACGGCAGGGATATTTGCAAAGATAAATTCTACTTTGTTTGGATCATTTGGTCAGTCTCAACCAAGTTCTGTTGCTTAACACCTTAAAACACTACAGAATTAGTATAATTATTAATATGACTATTATTAATCTATTTTTTCATATTCAACTAGATTTATAATATTATAATCTTAAATGGAAATTGTAATAAGAACAATGCAATACAATTTGTAAAAAAAAAACAACACATTTCTTTTAAGCTTGCCAAATGCGTATTACAATGCATATTATGCGTTTGCAAGCTTTTAACAGTTTCTTACCTCCACACGCTGGCTGCCATTTGTATTTGCAGCCTAGCCAGTATAGATGATAAATGTTAAATACTGCATCCAGGTTTTTTTTTGCCATGGTCAGGCAGCAGGAAAAACAAAAATAATTGGTTAGGGGGAGACCAAGAAGTTATCGAACGGATTTGGTCAGCTTTAATGTGTCTATTAAAATCAAGAATGCACTTGCCACTACTAGTCATCTGAGACAGCACTGCAGTACCTCGGCACCAGTATCTCCACTTGGTCTGCATGTACACTACCGGTCAAAAGTTTTAGAACACCTCCATTTTTCCAGTTTTTATTGAAATTTACGCAGTTTAATGTCTCAATGTACTCTGAAATTAAAGCATAGAACAAATAAACAATTGGAGATAAAAAATAAATCATGGAATCGTTCTGTTTAACAAAATTTAATCTAAATCTTTGACTCATCAAAGTAGCCACCTTTTGCAGATATAACAGCCGAACACACTCGTGGCATTCTTTCTACAATGGAAATCAAATATTGTTCGGAAAGGTCTTCCCAACACTGTTGCAGAAGTTCCCACAAATGTGTTGCACTTGTAGGTTGCTTTGCTTTCACCCTTCTGTCCAGTTCATCCCAAACCAGCTCGATGGGGTTACGTCTTGTTCTTTTCTTCTAAGGTAGTTCTGACATAGCCTGGAGGTATGTTTTGGGTCATTATCTTGCTGTAGGATGAACCCCTGACCAACTAGGCGTATACCAGAGGGTATTGCATGGCGCTGCAAAATGCTGTGGTAGCAGTTTTGGTTCAGGGTGCCACTTACTCTGTGCAAGTCGCCGACTCTGGATCCAGCAAAAGAGCCCCAGACCATCACGCTTCCTCCTCCATGTTTGACAGTTGGTGTCACACACCGAGGAACCATCCTTTCGCCTACTCGACGGCGTACAAAAACCCTACGTGATGAACCGAAGATTTCAAATTTTGATTCATCGGTCCATAAGACCTTCTTCCAGTCTTCAGTAGTCCACTGGCGGTGCTTCATGGCCCAGGCAAGCCTCTTTTTCTTATTTTGCCATCTCAGCAATGGCTTTCTTACTGCCACTCGACCTGTCAAACCTGCAGCTCGAAGTCTTCTCTTCACAGTTGAAACTGAGACTTGCTTACTTCGACCAGTGTTAAGCTGTGCTTGAAGCTGTTGTCCTGTGAGCCGCCTATCACGCAAGCTGTTGACTCTCAGAAACTTGTCTTCTGATTCTGTTGTGGCTTTGGGTCTGCCAGACCTCTTCCTGTCAGAGTTTCCTCCAGTTTCCAAGTGCCTCTTGATGGTGTAGGAAACTGTACTCACTGACACCTTGGCTTTCTTTGCAATTTCTCTAAAGGAAAGACCTACACTTTTAAGGGTTATAATGGTCGGTCTGTCTGTCTAACTTTGTTAATTGCCTTTTTTCTCACCATTATGAGAGCAATATACTACTTCCTGCAGTACAATACTGTCCAAATAATGCTTAAGAGGGTGTAGTAACACAGTCTGTTCCAACACTGCTTTTATACAGACAGAGGGTTTGTAAGTAATCAACAAAAGTTGGGACATCTGTAGGAATTGTTAGCATCAACTTTCAAAGCTTAATTTACTTCCATTGCTGCAGAACAGCTGTAAGTTGTTAACCCATTACTTGTTCCCTGAAAAAGGCCTTTTTGTATAACTCTGAAATGTACATTATTTTTCAGTTTTTGGTAACCTAAACTTTTTTTTTTAACCTCTGGCAGTTTACCGGTTACCTTTGTACCATTTCAGGTTATTCACTGGACTTGAACTGCTTAAATTCCAATAAGAACTGGAAAAATGGGGGTGTTCTAAAACTTTTGACCGGTAGTATATGTCTGCTTTATACAGAACCAGAGCTTGAAACTCGCACTAGCCCTTTACCCAGTCCAGGGTTTCAGAACTACCTTCCCTTATTTACCCCTATATTATTTTATTATATTTGATGTTAAATAATATAGCTGCATGAACAACTCCTATTAGTAAACCTAGAGGCTCAGATGTTACGTATTCATGCTGCCATGAGAAGCTGACTTACTAGAGGCCTGATTTGTTCAAACTCTAGGCACCTGGTCATTTCAGAAATATATAAGAGTGTTGAAACGTAATCTCATTATAATTTTTTCACTGTGTTATTCCAGGTCTGTAAGCCTGCCTGGTTTGAGATGAGGGCTAGCTGTCGAGAGAATGATAATCTGATGTCCTGTTTTCTGTGTGTTTCCAGTCCTGCAGAGAGAGGAGACCTGGAACACTGTACCTATGTCTAAGAACAGCAGGACGATAGACCCCAGCAAGATTCCTAAGATCTCCAAGGTAAGAGAAAGCCGAATGTGGATGAAGTTTAGTATCCACTGTAAAATGTTTACTATTATAGTGCATTTATTTAACACTTGTTTAGAAGTCTGATCTCAACAGACATGAAATCATGTTATGGGATACTCTGGCTGATCTAAATGTAGTTTTAGAAAAACTAAACGCATTCTATTTGAAGTATAATCTATTCATCTTATGTTTGAGAGCCTAGAGAGAATGAACATCAAAGTGGTTACATCCCAGGAGTAAATACAATAAAAAAGTTTCCCCAGATCCTCAGCCTTCTGTAAATGTTTTGCATTTTTTATACTTTTTAATGCTGTTCTCAAACATTGTGAATAGGGTCCTTTAACAAACAAGAAAGAAACTATACTGCAGTGAACATAGATGTATGTATATGTGGTGTTTTACACAACTCCAGAGCCCTCTGGGTAACCTCTGCACACACCCAGTTAGAGAACCACTTCTTTAATGGATGATCACCAACATACTTTCCAAAATACATGCATCATTTGCATTTTGGTGTATCTAGACTGCCATACATGACTTGGTGTGCTGTTTGGAGAATTCAAAAGATATAATATGTGTATCATAATAAAAAATTTAAAAAAATGAATGATGTCGACAGCCTATTCAACAGGCATGGTCTTTAAAGGGTTAAATAACTGTAATTTGGGTGATTGCTGGATCCAGCCCCTTACTGCTCCCTAGCTGTTCTGTGAGGTGGTGGGCCTCTGCTCTTCACCCCTCCCGCAGCAGTGATTTCACACCATCTGGCACTGCACTGCTGGACGCGTTTGTATGTGTGACAGCTTGCAAGTGTAAATAAAGCTGTGAGTGCTCAGAGGTATCGCCGCATGGTCAGGCACATCAGAGATCCAGTGTGGTAAAGGGGCCGGCTGCCAGCCTTTCCTGACACTCGCTTCACATAGCCCAGCGACAGGAACTTTATTATTTAGAAATCTGAGTCTGTTTACCCTCTGTGTGAATTCAAACCAGATGGTTCAGTGGTTACCATAGATACCTTTGAGTTGGGAGGCCCTGGGTTCAGCCCTGTGTCAGGATATATGCAAGAAGCAGGTTGTCTGGCTGGCTAGAAACAAAGCAACAATTGAGTTCTACAACAAGTAGGAGATGTTGCTAGTTCACTTGTTGGTACCAGTAGTCAACCAGTTTTCAACCAGTTGACTTCCAAGTCGGAGATCGTTGTCTTTTGCACTAGAATATATAAAATAAATATTTAGTTCATGTTTGAAACAAGAACCTGGATTAGTACTAGATGACTACAGTTGAGAACTAGTTGATTGATTCAGTCATGTGAGATTAAAGTAACATAAAGCTAGTACAAACTTCAAAATACTTTCCAATTTTTATAAAAGTTTTATCAGACTCAGTTGATAACTCGAGAAGTTGAGGGGGAGAAGCGTAGTGCAGCTCAATTTATGATGCATGGTTTTGCAAAAAGTACAGTGCACTTTATGATAAATTGAACTAAGTTATTCCTGGTATACAGATCAGTGATGACCTCAAGTTTCAGCTGAAGGGCATACTAAATACCGCTCCGCCAAACTGGGGCAGTCAGTAATAGATAACGGAGGAAGAGATCCATTATGTGTAATAGTCAATGTATCCTTCTCCAGCCTACAATAGATGATAAGATCCAGCTGGGGCCCAGAGCACAGATGAGCTGGGGGAAAGGCAGCAGTGGAGGAGCTAAAGCCAGTGAATCAGGTGAGCATGTGCCACTGCTTTCCAGAGGGATGGGTGCTGTGTCCTGCAGTCTAATTCATTTCAATTATGCTGATTACAGTAGTGGGAAGTGCTTTGTCTGGGTTTGATATAAAGTGTAGCAAAACTATCGTAATAACATGATTTCTGATTCCCAGATGCCTCTCGCTCGAGCACTACTAATTTGAACCGGTTCTCTGCACTACAATCATCTGCACAGCCTGCCATCATCTCTCCTCCAACAACACCGGCATCAGAGTTTGATTCCCGCAGGAGTCTCACCAGGTACCACAGCTGCTGAATGTACAATACAATATACATCATGTGGAACCTGTAATGTGTTACAGTGCATGGATGTTTTTCAACCAGTTGGGATTCTGTAATTTTCAATGGTGGAATATCCACCTGCCCTGCACCCAATGGTGTGTTTGATAACTATCTTGTTGAAATGTGGATTTAAAATGATCGTGTACCAGAAATCAGGCCCATTCTAAATCTAGCTATCTGGTTAAAGGTGACTAGAAAAAGGGATTCAAAAATGAATTGTTCTCTACCCACATATCATTCATGTTATTTCCAGTTCTTGTCTTGTTTCTGTTTCTCATCATTAAATGAGTGAGGTTCATAGCCACAAGCCTAGTTGCTGAAGATCATTTGGTCAAGCCTAATTTTAGTATCCTCCAAGGTCTTTTTGCATCATCAATGTGAGACCTATTTGATTATTAGTCTCACCTTTAACACCTGTGCAAGCATTTAACCCATGTACCATTAAAATGTGTACAGAGCTATAAAAAGCTTCAGCAGGCTTTAAATATTATTTTTTTAATCTGCATTGCTTTCTTAGACAGTGCTCACGGTGTCTGACATTGTGTATTAGCTGTCAGGTTACAGAACCAATTCAGACATATAGACAGGATGTAAGTCAAGGCACAGGACTTGCAGAGATCCTACAATAAATTGGGAAACAATGACCCAACTATGAACACATGGCATGTGCTTATTGATTAAACATCATTTGAGTACAGTGTTGCCTTGATATTTTGTTATCTGTCTTCCGTAACATTTTTTAAAGAAAAAAATGTAATATTAAAAAGGGCCCTTAAACTGTAAGGTGTCTAGTATGATTTACTGTCAACTACCGTGAATCAACCAATTAGTGAATTATCGAATTGGGATATAATGCAATCAATCTGTTTTAAACCCCCTCTAGGGTACAGGACTATAAGTCTTTAAGAGCATGAAAGTCTCTCCTCTGTCTCCCTCCTAGCCGGAGCAGCACAGGGCGCGAGAGGAACGACAAGCCTGTGAGCACAGCCCTGTCCCAGCCCGCCACCTTCACCCGGGGCAGCAGCAACAAGGAGCTGCTGGACAACCAGGTACAGGAGGAGCAGCCGAGAGAGGCCCATGAGACGGTCATGCAGCTGCCCACCGGCGCCGAGGAGAAGACCGATACAGACACTGACCGCAGCGGAGCTTACGACACTGGTAACACACAAACACACATTCTCTTCACATTCAACTAGACTGGGTCCGAACATGGGTTTTCATGTTCGAATATTATATCAGAATGTTTCCAAATATTCTTCCATTTTGAATTGGCTAATATAAGAAGTAAGGAGAGAAACGCTATCCTGTGTATTTGTCGTTTTATTTGTGATGTCATTCATGCAGTGGTTTCTTTTGGTATTTTTTTTTATTCAGTCATTTATGAATTGGGATTTTAGGGATATAACCAGATTTCTGCCCCCTAAATCCATCAAATTGGACCCGATTTCCCTTAAAAATGCAGTCAAAAACAGTTACCAAACAGATCCCTTCAGGAATGTCTTGTAGGAATTCTCCCAAGGTTATGTTCTTAACCGAAGATCAGATCTTGCTGCTGTGTAAGGACTCCCATCTATGTTAAAATTCTTCAAAGATATCCTCTTGGACTCATTTTAATACAAATACATGCAGAATAATTCGGGTATAAAGCTGTTTTAATTGTTGAATTGTAAACAAAATGTTTTTTTGAATATAAAGGGATACCCCTAGAAACCCAAGGTGCAAAACAGATCCATGTGCAAAATACACACAGGCAGAGTCAATCCAATTTCTTGAAATGATAGAAAAGGGCCACTCATCACATATTGCCTCCTTCATCTCCAGGGAAGCCTGATGCTCCAGCAGCCCCCGCTGCAGACAAGCCTGCCATTACTGAGGAGGAAATGGAGAGGAAATCTAAATCCATCATCGATGAGTTCCTGCACATTAACGATTATAAGGTGAGCTTCCCTGCCACAGCGTCTGGGCTGCCCCCTTGTGAGTTCTCCCAATCTGCAAGGATCCTGGTTCCCTCTGGTACGAAACAAAGGCATTGTCGTCTTCTGGAGCAATTGCAGTTTATAATTTATTGCCTTTTGATTTGTCAGTCCGTTAGCTTTCACATGTTTTGCATTCCTCAAAGAACAAGAAAAGAAGCTACAATTTATAACCGAAGTTGAAATGCATACCTAAAAGACGCAAGTATATTAGCCTTAGATTCTGGTACTGGGAGCAAACAAGGGGTAGAGATGAGAACTGGGGTACATGGAAGGCTAGAGGTTAAGTTGAAAGAATGGAGCAAAGGTTTCCAATAACCCAAAGTACTGTACCGGTACTTCTGTCGTCTGTTTCGTGAGTACTGTAGGTACACAAGTGAGGAATCTGAGGCAGCTATTTCATTTCAGGACAGTGACCCCAGAGATCAAGCCAGCCCTAAGCCCTGCACTTCTATGTTTGTTCCTACAGGAGGCAGTGCAATGCGTGAAGGAGCTGTGCATGCCCAGCATGCTCCACATGTTTGTGCGGGTGGGCGTGGAGTCTACGCTGGAGAGGAGTCAGATCACGAGAGATCACATGGGCCAGTTACTGTTCCAGCTGGTCCAGTCGGGGAGCCTCTCCACACAGGAGTTCTTTAAAGGGTGAGAAATGAAACATGCGAACAGTGATAGTTAATTTCTTTAAATAATTACGTTAGTGTATTCACTTCTGTATATTTTTAAACGGTGGAAGTCACAGCACCTTGTCAACAGCAGAGCTTTCTTCTCCTCTCTGGGTTCTGACCAAGGGGTTTTGTCTGCTGTTTTCTTCAGGTTTGCAGAAACCCTGGAGTTTGCTGACGACATGGCGATCGATGTTCCCCATATATGGCTGTATCTAGCAGAGCTGGTGATCCCTATGTTCCGTGAAGGAGGAATCTCTATGAGAGAGTTATTAAGGTGTTGGAGGAGTGTTCATACTTTAGGCTGATTTTGCAAGACCTGAAGTATACAACACAAGTAAATGTATCTTAATGTGTTGAGGTTAGACAAAACCTATTTGCTTGTTTTGCTCTTCCAAATGATTTCCTGTGTTACAGTAAATAGCACCCCATCTGACCCCACATAGTTTAATATAGGCATCATGAAATGCCAGTTTAAGACTCAGTAACAGGGGGTATATTCAATTGATATTAAAGGTAATGCATCTAAACACTGCCGCTAATTAGTAAAGGTTATGAAAATCAAACATCTAACAATGCATGTTAGCGTAATTTTTTTTTACTGTAAAAATATGAAAAAACCTCTGAAAAGTCCATACTGTTTAGATCAATTGAATTGACCCTGACCTCAGGAAGTGCAAAGTCAAATGTCTAACCCTATAAAACTAGCAAGAAGCAACATAGTTGTAGGAACGAGCAGGTAAATCGTTCAGTTATTTGTCTTGTTTTGTACCGTTAAATTTGCCTTCGCCTTTGCCCATGATGTTTAGACAGGAAAATACTCTTTCAGATGAGTTGGAGTAAGAATAATGACGAGAGAAAATATCTCATAACACAGTGGGTTTGATTCTGGGGCAGACATTTTCCTTTTTATTTGCCACTTGTTGTTTATTATTATTATTATTATTATTATTATTATTGTAACAAACTATCCACCTCAAAGGGAGTTCAGTAGTTCCGGAGTAAAAAAAAAAAAAAAAAATAGCTATTGGACATTTTTAATCTGCTGAGGTTGTGAAAGCTGATAGAATACACAAACTAACTGATAGCATCTTCACATCAGACTAAAGCTTGACCAAATTAGCTTTGACTAGTGAGCCTGAATAGGATAGTCAAGTGAATGAACGTGTGTAAGTGCTGTCAGAGATATAACATGGATGTCTTTTTCTTCCAGTGAATTCAGTAAACCTTTACTTCCTGTGGGAAGAGCTGGGGTATTGCTTTCTGAAATATTGCACCAACTATGCAAACAAATGGTAAGAGCTTTTTGTATTTTCATTAGTGATGCATTGTTTTATTTAGCTAGTCAGAATTCAAAACCTTAAGCCTCAATATTGTCTTATGTAAGGCTAAGACACCAGTAAATCTGCTATTTCAAGTTGTTAGGCATTTCATTTATCAATTTAAGGTTTTTTTGATGCAACTATAAATTTATACTTGATTCCCAGAATTTAACATAGAATTGTTTCAAGTGACCTGATGAATCAAAAAAAGAATATGTAAGAATTGTTTTGTCTCAAAGACATTCTCTGCAGGAAGTTGCACTGGTTTACATATTTATAATAAGAATGTAAAGCAGCATGGTAGAGATTGTGTTTGGAAGTCACTTGCTGTCCTTGAGTTCACCCTATTGAACGGGTGCTTTGTTTAGAGTCAGAGGAAAGTGGGAGCCTTGTGGAGGGAATCTGGCCTCAACTGGATAGATTTCTTACCGGAGGAAGAGGATGTGCACAACTTTATCTCTGACCAGGTGAGCTAAAGATCCGAGCTGTAAAACTATGGTAAACCCATAGTGGTGTCCTGAACCGAAAGCCTTACAATAGACTAGGGGTGGCCAACCCTGGTCCTGGAGAGCCACAATGCTGCAGGTTGTCTGGGTGTCTTTAAATTGCCAATGGATAAAGACCTGGAAGATATGTTAGTGTGGACCAATTAAGAGAATAATTGGTTCAATTAAGTAATTGATAACTCAGGTGGAATGAAGACCAGAAGACCCTGCGGCTGTCCAGGGCCCAGGTTGGCCACCCTTGCAATAGACTGAGGAACTAAGATGGGGTGTTCTTCTATAGCTGTAATGCTATTTTTAATAGACTTGTTTAATGATCTTGTTTGTGAACTAGCATGGCGAATTAAACCCACATGCTCTCGCAAATGACTGTGCGCAGAGATCTACAGGCAGTGGATGGTTTTTGTGCTATGTTATAAATATATGTGCCCTGCCATAATGAAGTTGTATACTGTACAAATTTGCAGATCAATCCTCACAAGCTTTCATAAAAACAAACAGGAAAGAATACCCTATGAAAACAGAATGTACGCTGTCAACTTTATTTTCACTGTTGTTATTTCATATTCCTTCTTTCTCGTACAGTGTTCAATATTCAGCAGTGTTCAATATTCTACACGATATCAATAAACGTGTCAAATTCCATGCGAGAACTTTTTATTTTATATATATATATATATATATATATATATATATATATATATATATTGTAAGTGTTCCATATACTAGTTTTTATGTCTATGTGAGGTCAGAAACAAATACTTACATATAGTGTAACTCCATCTTTGTGTGTGCTCCTTTCCCCCACTATCAGAAATTACAGTTCACTCTTTCGGACTGCTCCAGCCCCCCTGAATCACTTTCAAAGAGAGACCTTTCTCCTGATGAACTGAACAGACAGCTAGAGAAACTTCTGGAAGATATAGTCAGCGATGAACAAATCTTCGACTGGGTAGAGGTATGGCACTCAGTCAGCCCTGTGTGTTGTCCTGTCATGGCATGTGTCTGCTGCTGCTGTACTATTTCAAAGAAAAACATGCACTGAAAGCACAATGAGTCTTTTTGCTCTAGGATTTCATTCTAAGTTTTGAGTACACTTTATTTTAAATGGTATTGCTGTACAGTGTTATGGACATACGCATTTATGGAATGACCATGCGCTTAGCCTTCATTCTCAAGGCCCCCATGAACTAGTTTCAACTCAAATTTAATCATACTGTATATGACTTAATCACAGGGCTCTTGAATTGGGCTCTATGAGAGATGGACATTGAGAACACTTACAAAATGAATGCAGTTCAGTATTTCAGGGTTTTCTGTAAAATTGCATTTTACTGATTTGTTTTGTTTTTTGTTGTTCCAGGCTAATTTAGAAGAATCTCAGATGAGTTCAACTCCATTCCTTAGAGCTTTAATGACAGCGGTGTGCAAAGCAGCAGTGAAAGGTAGATGGAGAGGGAGAGGGGGGCAGTGTGGAGTGTCAGAAGATTGTCACAAGCTGTTGCCAGTACATTGGCTCAACAAATGAGTGAAAACATGCGATTACGCTGTGGTGTAGAAAGGCTGTGTATTCCAATGTTGTGGAGCCCTCTTGTGGTGATTTGCCTTGTACCACAGTGACTTTAGTATTCTCTGCAGGGTAAACACGCTTATCTCTTTAAGGTCAGCTGGCTAGCTTTTGACTACAGAATTATGGTTTGTATATATACCTTTCTTCCTGTAGCAATGATCAATGGACCATCCAAGTTAGGTGTTGGACAACATTCCCAGGTTAAGGCTTGTTACTTAGTTTAATATTGCCACAGGTAATACATTTTAACATTAATTACATCTTTGCTTTTTTGTAGGTAACAGCACCACTAGCCGTGTGGACACAGCCATTATCCAGCGAAGATTGCCTGTTTTACTCAAATACCTGAACTCCGATACGGAGAAACAATTGCAAGCACTTTATGCACTACAAGCATTGATCGTTAAACTTGATCAGCCTCCTAGTAAGTATCTTTTCACCACATGCATTGTTTTCACCAACAGATCTGCTATATGGGTGGGGGATAATGAATGGGAAACCACTTCTAACTCAAGAGCCATGTTGTGGAGCTTAGTGAACCGTTCTTAGCCATATTATGAGAAATTCTCATGCAAGTGGGCTTTGTTTTTTAAGATAACTCAGAAATGTGTTCTGGCGTTTGTCTGGTATGAACAGGAGACTATTAACACAGGTTTTACTCTGAATAATAGCAAAGTATACCTTTTTATTTTCCAGATTTGCTCCGGATGTTCTTTGACTGCTTGTATGATGAAGATGTGATCTCGGAGGACGCATTTTACAAATGGGAAGTTAGCAAGGACCCAGGCGAGCTAGAGGGAAAGGGAGTGGCTCTGAAATCGGTCACTGCCTTTTTCACATGGCTACGAGAAGCAGAGGAGGAATCAGAAGACAATTAATTAGGAGGAGAGACTTTGCCAATCAGTGCAGAAAGGCCAATTTACAAAAAAAAAAAGAAATTCAATTAAAACAAATGTATAAAAAAAAAATCAACATATATGCACAGATAGGAATACAAAATTCAATCATGGTGAAGATTCATGGTACGTTTCTGAAAATGCAACCATTTGAGTTAATTCATGGGCGGGAGCACTAAAGTATATGTATTATTTATAGAACATTTTTGTTTAAATTTTAAACTTTTTTGTTACTTTTAGACTTGTTTTTTTTTTATTTTGATTTGTTTTGCTGCAAAATAAATAGGTTCTTTAATTTATTATTTTTTTAAGGACTGCAAATAACAGATTTATTTAACTTTTGCAGGCTCTTGGGACATTGACATCAAAATTGTATATTAAATACTCCCCCCTGACTGTTTTGGATGAAAACAGGGTATCACAAATGCTTTTTCTTGGGGGTGGTTAAGGGGAGGGGGGAGGGGGGAAGGGGGGGTGGTGACGTATAAAATGATGTCACAAGTTAAAGGTTATTATTAAATAACCATTAAATCTCTTCCTGTCTGCTTTGGCTTGCTCTCTGTGAAATGTATATACTCCTGAAAAGAATACGATGCATTCAGGAAACAGTAAAGACCGCAAGAATTTCCAGTAAACAGCAACAAGAAAAAACACACACACAGCAACTTGTACAAACTCCAAATGGCTTAAAGGTTGCTGAAGAAAAGTGCTTGTAATACTTCAAACTTATAGAGCAAATTTAAAGCTTGTAAATACATTAAAGAAAAAAGATATTTAAAAAAATCCAAACACAACAGTGTTGTCCATTTCTTGGCCCCTTTTGTAAGAAAAGGACATGTGTGATTTTCTGCTGGTTTTTGATTGGGTATAAAAGTCAAGATGGCCTGATCAGCCATATTTTTTAAAGTCGGAGCGGACCAGTGTATTCAGTACCCAGGCTTACTCATGGATTACTGCAAGGGGAAATCCAGAGTAGGGATGGAACTTCAGTCTCCTTTCTACCCAGGAAAAATCTGAATACGAACCACTTTCCAAAGCTGCTGTCTTTTAAAAGAGTCTTTCCTTTTGGATGAATTGAAACGGATGTGTAAATCATATAGCGAAATAGAGGAAGCACTGTAGTTGGTGTTTTTGTAGGTCAACTTAATGATGCTTCCATTTTATTACAGAAAACTACTTTGCCACTACCGTACAAAAGCAAAGGCACGTTTTCATACAAAAAAAGTGCAAAACTAGCAAGAAACCTCTAAAAATGTGGCTTCTGAATAGGGCCTTTTATTGTTTGAGAGGCTGTGCTCCACATTGAGAAAATAAGACAAGATGGCATGTCTGTGAGGTGTTTTTTTTATTGGTATATAAGAGACACCCAGGCTAAATGCATTGATTTATCAGCAGGATGATTGTCAGATGTTTAAAACCAGGTATCAGCTAAATTAACCAAACAGTTACATTTTAAGCCAGGTTAAATAGCCTTATAGTACAGGAAAGTACTGTATTGTATGCACAATATAACAATTGTGTTTTTGTTGTAATTGCCACATTTCTTTATTCCCCATGTGTTTTTACATGCATCTGACTGCACTTGTACCAGTAGCCAGTTATTTAAAGCGTAATTTAACTGCAGCTGCAGTTTGTATATTTTTATTATGAATGAACTGTAAAGATTGATTATTTATATATGTACAACATATCGAAACGTTGGGCAGCTGGCTCTTTGAGCTAATATATATATATATATATATATATATATATATATATATATATATATATATATATATATATATATATATATATATATATATATATATATATATATATTTTTTTTTTTTACAAAGGAAGAACTTCAGGATGAATCATGGTTTCTGTAGTATTTTGTAATACATATGCACTGCACAGATTATTTGAATGTGTTTTAAAATGGTCCCTCACTAGCCTTGGATCACACCTTTTTGTTTTTCTTTCTAAATGCCTAAAAATAGATTTATATCATCGACGCAGCACTAGCCAGTTTAACTTGTAAATGTTCTCCTGCTGGCTTCTTCAGTCACTTATATGGTGTTTGGTGAAAGGCTGTTTATTTTGCTAATTGGGTTGGGATGAAGGGTTGTGTTTTCAGAATTTAATTTTAGAAACCGAGATTGAGTGTCAAAAATCTTGATTTTATGGAACTATTAATTTTACATTAGTCTCATGGTGTCAAGCAGCTGAAAGAACTGGAATTGATGATCTAATTCCTGAAAACAAGTACCGATAACTACCTGGAAAGAATATTCTTATTGAGGGTGTCAGAATAAGGGGGTGTATGGAGGATCTATCTGTCTCTGTCACACTTAAGTTTGCAAATGTACATACTGTGGATGTAAGTCATTGTGAACTATTTTTTTCATGATACTGCTCGCTTTAATTTTGTATTTGCAGATGTACGTACGTAACAGAAATATGAATACAATAATATACTCATGTACAAGTACACCAAGTAAAAACAATGAAAGCATGCAAGTGGTATTTCATGACATACTGTACTACTCTACAACCTCCGCTCTTAGTCCGTTCACAATACAATTTGGACTAGATTCTCAAAGCTCTTTACGTCAATGTTGTATTAATGAGGATTTGAAATAAAGAGCTAGATAAATTTCCCCCAAATTATCCTTGATGCAATTAATAAGCCTGGCAAATAATAATCTAATGCTGCGAAACCAATCGGCAAACAGAAGACACACACTGTAACAGGATATTAAACAGGTAAGAAATTCAAGATAAGGAATAAATAGATATCAATGTTGTAGACCTCCTCATCTTCTGGGAATTGCAAGATCATTTCAAAATTGCGAGGGTTTGTCTGGCATGTGGGTATCAATCCGTGGTGGACTTGACTCTTTGCATGAAAATACCATGGCTGGCTGGCCCAGTTTGTGTTCCCCAGTTGAGTTTGCTCATTTGTTACAGCAGTGCAACACAATGTGCGATTCAGAACCCAATATACACCACTATAGGAATACATTGCAGTCAACTAGACAGCTGCTTGACAAGGTGAAGAAACCCTTCTGTCAACAATCTTAGAATATCTGGGTGGTTTTGTTTGTTTATTTGTCACAACATTATAAATGAACTCAACACCCACAATCCTAATGTAAGAAAACACATATTCATTTCAACAGTAATTACAAGAAGGTTGGCTTTGAGTATGCAATTAGGTGAATAAATATTTGCAGGACCCAGATGATTAATGTGACATGAACAGGAATAAATCGAATTTGTCTGTTGCCACATTCCTATTTTTCCATGTGTGGCGAATCCTATGTAGGTTCACTTGTGCATTTTTTCACATTTTAAGGTCATTCAACCAACTTCAGTCTTCAGTATGTTGTTTAGCATAATGTGGTGTGATAAAAGTACAATATGATATTGTTTATAGATGGCACTCACATAGGAAAACATGACCTTAAATTGCACAAAGGGCTTACATATGATTCAATACACATGGGGGGGGGGGTATCAATATCAATAGACAAGTTAATTTCTGCAATTTAACCCTTTGGTTTTTTCCATTTATAGGTGAACCAACTTAGTAAATGTTTTATTTTTGGCCGTCACTTTTACACAAAATTGCTGTCTTATAAACCCTTGACCTTTTCTGAAAGGAATAAAAATAAATGTAATGGTATAGTACCGTCTGTCTCATCATAGCACGCCTATGTTGTCCCTCATAGTAACGCTGATGAAGAACGACTTTTTAGCCAAGTTCGCAAAAACAATACAGAGTTTCGACCAAGCTTGGATATTGACAGTTCCATCATTACCGTAAAGGTAAACAACCACCCATGTTACAAATTCCATTGAGACAGAACTTTTACAGAGGGTAAACGTAAATGTGGTAACTGGTTTTGAGCGGCATCTAGTGGACTTTTTGATTAACTGCATTGATGGGTGCTTACGTTTCTCTTCGTTTGACCATAATATGCTACGTTGTTGTTTCTTTGGTTTGGGAAGTTAATCATAGGAAGCCGTTAAAAAGGATGCAAAGTGGGAGCAGTTGTGTATTACACGATGTTGATACCTCAACTTGTTCAAAATCTTGAATACTTACCTTGTTCTTGCTGATATTTTCCAGTTTATGTCTGTATATATTTATTTATCTATTCATTTATTGTGGAAGTTTCTGATCAGCGATAGGCTGTAGTTCGCTAGCGATCATTGTTTTGTGTGTTTAATTAAATTACTAGGGCGTTGACGGTTTATAGTAGCTGTGACGTCACTTATTTAGTATTCAGATAATCTCACGCATCGCAGTTTTCAAGACTTGTGATCTCTGCATTATGTGGTAACGACATCACAAGCACATTCACAGATTTAAATATAAATAAATGTGTAGTTACCATGCCATCAAAAGCCTAAGCCTACACTGTTTTCAAACATACCTAGACGTTGGAAAGTTGGCTCTTTTGAGCAAACACTTAATTATTTTGCACAATGACACTATGTAACACAATTTTTGTTCCTGGGTAGTAAGTGTTATTTCCTAATTGCTTATGCCTCAAAAGTATAGAAAATGGCTATTATTCCCCACAAACTTTGCTTTTGTGACCAGGACAGTGATATTTTGAAATTTACCTATTTCCAATGAGAAAACGGGCGAATTTGTGTCTTTTCGTTCACATAGTCAGAAAAAAACAATATATGAATCCAAATTAACATGTATTTATACTAAAGTAATACAAAAATGATTACAAAAGATTTAGTTTTTCGAGATTTACGATTATACTGTAAATCACTTTCACGAATCAGCCCCCAAATGTAGTCTCCCATCATGTTCTCGTTATACTGTCCTTGGTAGCGGCGTTCAAAGTCCAGTATATCCTGGTGGAAGCGCTCGCCTTGCTCCTCCGAGTACGCTCCCATGTTCTCCTTGAATTTATCAAGATAAGCATCAAGGATATGGACTTTGAGGGACATCCTACAGCCCATTGTGCCGTAGTTCTTCACCAGAGTCTCAACCAGCTCCACATAGTTTTCGGCCTTGTGATTGCCCAGGAAGCCCCGAACCACTGCGACAAAGCTGTTCCAAGCCGCTTTCTCCTTACTAGTGAGCTTCTTGGGGAATTCATTGCACTCCAGGATCTTCTTTATCTGTGGTCCGACGAAGACACCGGCTTTGACCTTTGCCTCAGACAGCTTAGGGAAGAAGTCTTGAAGGTACTTGAAGGCTGCCGACTCCTTATCTAGAGCTCTGACAAATTGTTTCATAAGGCCCAATTTGATGTGCAGTGGTGGCATCAGCACCTTCCGGGGGTCCACCAGTGGCTCCCACTTGACGTTGTTCCTCCCCACAGAGAACTCGGTCCGCTGTGGCCAGTCCTGCCTGTGGTAGTGCGCCTTGGTGTCCCTGCTGTCCCAAAGGCAAAGATAGCAGGGAAACTTGGTAAAACCGCCTTGGAGACCCATCAGGAATGCCACCATTTTGAAGTCTCAAAATGCGTCTGCCGGATGCTTGCAGCCTCTTGATGCCATCTCAGAAAAATGCAGATATGTATCCACTTGGAGCTGGAACTAAACTGAACTGGTGGGCTTAAGGCCCCTGTATTTATACTACTATTTATATTACTGGAAAGTTCTAGAAAGTTTACTCAGCACTGAATCTATCTGGAATGTTCTGGAAAATAGGTAAATTTCAAAATATCACTGTCCTGGTCACAAAAAGAAAGTTTGTGGGGAATAATAGCCATTTTCTATAATTTTGAGGCATACGCAATTAGGAAATAACATTTACTACCCAGGAACCAAAAAATAAATAAAAATTTGTTACACGGTGTAATGACAGCTGCTACCGCTAAAACAGCGAGGAAAATAATGACCGACTTAATGCATGCCAATGTATTTTTAAAAAACGTAATTGTGATATAAATAACTAAGCTATGTCTGCCTCGACTTATAAAGTCTAATTTTAATTAGTAAAATTAGAGGTTTTATTCATTAATAGATTGTCGTCCATGTGCAAATAAATAATAATAGAACAACCAAAGTAAAGGCAGGCATGAAACCGTCCTCTCTTATTCTCGCCCTGACTGCATGACGTGTTGTCTGCGCTGGGAGGCGGGGCAGGCAGTGGAGCTGGGAAAAAAATACCTAAATAAAGGCGAGAGGACCGTTTCAAATACAAACATACACACCAATCAAGAAAGAAGGTAAGGGGAAAAAAACTGTGTAAATTGCAAGTGCAGTGCAAAGAAACAAAAGGTGAATAAATTGGTTGCTTTTCCTTTTTATTCTTGCAAAAGCACCCTATTTTGCATTGCAACTTAGTATTAAAACCCCATCGGCTCACTGCAGCGCCATTACTGTATAGGTTCAATGGACAAAATGGCCAGGTTTTTTTTGGGGGGGGGGGGGTTACTGTAGACAGTTTACTTTATATTGTTACTGTGAATTTAAGCTACACTTTTGTTAGAATTAAGACGCTATGAATGTTGTTAAACAATGGCGAGTTCTATATAAATACAGCGTTCGGGCTGTGCATAGGAAAGAGGGTTACGTTTGTGAAACACTATTTCTGCTGATTAAACGGTGTTTGTGTTTGAATGAGTCGCCTGGATTTTTTCTCTTTTTTGTTTTTGCTGAGGCCCCACTTAGAGACGCTCGCACCGCGCATGCGCGTTGTGGCTGCAGCGTTGCTTTATCGGTTTGATTCATGTTTGAAAATTGGAAGTTACAGTAAAACACCATACCTCGTTAACCAGTTGAGCTAGTTATGTTATAACATATTTTAAACATAAATACACATTTACAATGGCTATATACAAATAAATAAGTCAACTTTTTTTGTAAAAATAAATACAAAAATAAACGTTATATTGGTTCATTAATACTCCACGAGATGACATTTCTTTATAGCTCAAGTTTTTCCAATAAGTTCACTATTTTTACCCTCCTCAGTATCTTTCACGGCTTTACCTGCTTTGAGGCCATTGTGTTCACCCAACGAATGCTTTACACTCACCCAGCCCTGAATGAACTTCTTTGTGTCTGGAATGCCATCATTGGAATAGCGTGCTCATTGAGAACGGTGTTTTAGAATAGGGTTTGTGAGCGTATTTCTTTATGAGCAGTCATTGTTAAATTAAAGCACATCAGTACAGTATTTAGATCCACTGCTCTTTACAGATGAATATACCCCAATGTCTTGTTCAGCTATATTTGCTATGTCTTTGTTTGAATTATTCCAGCTGCAAGTTCTGTTCCACCCACCAGCCATGCCAATCCGTCGCTCTGCAGGGACGCCCTCCCAGGAAACGGCACCCAAGAACCCTCCTGCTGCAGGTACAGTGGGAATGGGCAATCTCACTTGCCCTGTCCTGTGTGAGCTAACTACAGCGTCCCAGCAATCCGACAAACATGCGTTTTAAAACGGGTGTAAGGCACACTGTGATACCTGGAAACTGCAACACCTGAAGGAATGCTTGACTTGCTGTGCCACTGCATATATATGTGTGGCTAAGTCTAAATAGAATGTAGGCAGTAGATGGCACTGTTGTAATGCATGAAACCAAATAATTGTCCACACTTACAAGCTCAATTTGGCAAGAAGGCCCATACAAATTGCACCATGGCTGCGTTTAATCTCAGTATTTGATCTGGTCCATGGATATGCATTCTGGTCCCTTCATGCATTTGAAAACAGGAACGCAAACTCATTACCTGCAGGTTTAGTAGTGTTCACAGCAGTGCATCTATCTAATGCAAACTAGCACACGCAAAAAAGGGGGTTAACACAATATGAATGACAGTTAAGGGCAAGTCTTTAGACCCCCTAATTTACTTCAGTTCAGGTCTCTCAGTATTAGAAGTATGTTATTCATTTACTTTGTCACTCATACGTTTTTTTTTCAGTACAACACTGTTTTAAGGAATGTGCACTTTAGTTATACAAGCTGGAATATTAGTTTTCAGGGATGGAAATAAGACTCCTATTGCATAGCAGTTTCACCCATTTCAGGTTTTAAATGAGCTTGATTAGCCACAGTGTACAGCTATGGCCAAAAGTTTTTGCATCACCTAGAATTTTAGGATTGAGACATAATTGAAAACTACAAAGCGGTATGTAATTCAATATGTTAACATAACATTATTAAACATGTTTCATTCGACTTTATGAAGCAAAATTAGTTAATTCTATTGGGTGATGCAAAACATTTTGCCATAGATATATAGGTAACCAGCTGTCCTATTAAAGTCGTAGTAAATATATAGTACCTGGAATGGATGAAACTGCTATACATTGGGGCTTATTCCCTAGCTTGTGTCAGTGTGGCACAGCCAGTAAGGATCTCAAGTTGAAGCCCTGTGTTGATGGGTTTTCTGTGTGCAGATGTGGACGCCAGCTCTGAGGAGTCTGTCTCCGCGGGGGAAGAGCATGAGAACGAGGCCCCCGCAGCGGCTCAGCCACAGGAGGAGGAGGTGAAGCAAGAGAACGAGAAAGCTGAAACCGAGGAGGAGAAAAAAGAGGAGGAGAAGCCTGCTGAGGAGCAGAAGAAAGAGTAACGTGCCTTTTTTTATTTAAGTTTTACAGCTGCAGTACAGTAAACTTGCAGACCATAACTGTGCACTTTTTCCTGATATTAATGTCTATACGTTCAAGTTACCCTCTGCACTGGCAAATGCAATTCGTCATTCTCCAATTTCCCCCATAAGACCTGGCATCTCATGGTTCTGTCCTGTTAAATATCTCTGAATATCATTGCAGTGACAAAGATGCCGTCAAGGAGAAGGAGAAGAAAGTGAAGAAGACGATTCCTGCCTGGGCCACCATGTCGGCCAAACAGCTGGCCCGCTCCCAGAAGCATGCACAAGTCACCTTGTTCGTGCGGCCCAAGATGGATGCCATCCTCACAGAGGCCATCCAGGTGCGTCATAAAGTCGAATGAAACCTGCTGAGTAATGTTACGTTAACATATTGAATTACATACCACTTTGTAGTTTTCCATATACAGAAAAACTTACAAAAATTGAAAAACGTGACATTTCGAAATCTAACATGAAATGGCTTGCGGTCTTGCGATATCATTTTGTAGTTTCTTTGCTAACATGATGTTAAATAAAAGATTTAAGTTATGCTCAGATATATTTTAATTATGTCTCAATCCTGAAATCCTAGGCGATACAAAACTTTTGGCCATAGTTATAGATAATGAATCGTACAGTGCTGTAAACACTCATAGTTAACAATGTAAAATGTGTTTCAACAAGAGGCAGTGTTTTTATTGTGTTCCAGTACCAGAATTCAGCACTCTGCGTTGGCTAGATATGCCACATTGCCTGTTGATATACCCTGACTCTGTCCCAGCCCTGCACATATACAAAGCAGTACCTGCTCTGACAAACCAACTGGTTTTGCTTTGTTTGTATTGCTCTTTAATAAAATAGCCTTTAGTGCTGCTTGCTGATCTATGGACCCACCTGGTTAATCCTGTGATTCATTTCAGGCCTGTTTTCAGAAGTCTGGTGCCTCTGCATTTGCAATCAAGAAGTACATTGTTCACAAGTACCCATCACTGGAGCTGGATAAGAGGGGGTACCTGCTGAAACAAGCCCTGAAGCGAGAGCTGCAGAGGGGGGCTGTAAGACAGGTGGGCTGGGGACACAGTGCATACCAATATAACGACATGCAGCGTGCAAACCAACATTCACAGCTATGTATCTTATTCTAAAAAAGAAAGTAGTCTTTCTTACTTACTCAAGACTTGTTTTGGTCACACCCTTCAGATGGTTGTGTGATCTACCATGACCATTTTGCTGTGTTGGTATCAACAGGGTTTTTCAACGTGTTACATATTTGTCCAGTATGGGGGCATTAGCAATGTTCAGTGTCAAGTTCTATGAAAGAAAGTTTGTTGGGCTGTATGTGTTAGCACGTGTAGATTGATTGAACTCTAATTATTTCATCCATAACTATAAAATACTCAATAGCACTACATTTAGAAATACTAAAAAAAACAAAAAAAACATGAAATTCAATGACCAACGCTGGTCTTTTTCCATGTGTTGTAGACTTGTTTGAAACGTTTGCCTGCAGTTTCTTTGAGTATTTCTCAATTGAGCTCTGTTAGTAGTGGGTTGAACTCTGGCTTCCTGGTGTGTGGCAGGGTTGACTGTGTGATTCATTGCCCTGCTCCAGGTGAAAGGAAAGGGGTTCTCTGGGAGCTTCACAGTGGTCTCCAGCAATTCCAAGCAGCCACAGAAATCCAGAAAGGTAAGAGAAACACAGACAGGATGAGACACTCTTTCACAGTAATTAATTACACTGTATTGTTACCACTGTATAAAACACTTAAAACTAACAGATGTATTTCCCATGCATATTTCTGATATTGCTTACTGTTTAGATATTGTCTAAATGTTTAAACTCAACGCTATTAAAACCCCCAAAACTGAGCCCAGTATTCACTATGAACACCCTGTGCAGTGCTGCTTCTGAAAGCTGGAAAGCTAAATGCTTCTCCCCTGTATATCGTCCTCTCCTGTGGTTGCTTCTCCTGCAGAAAGGTGGCTCTGCTCCGGCCAAGGGGGCAGTGCCTGAGCCCACAGAGAAACTGGAGGACACTCTGCCTCTGATCTTCACCCGCCTCTGTGAGCCCAAAGAGGCCTCCTACGTCCTCATCAAGAAATACGTGGAGCAGTACTTTCCCAAGCTCATGGTGGAGAGCAGGTAGGGAGCCGGTTGAGGAATTGGGGTTCAAGCATATTTGTCACAAATACTGTTTTTTTTTTTTTTGTTTGTTTGTTTTTTGCCTATAAATGGCCATTTGCAAAACTGAAAAGCCCAGAACAGTAAATCAGTTGAGATTATTTATTTATTTATTTATTTATTTATTTATTTATTTATTTTATTTTATTTTTTTATTTTTAATTTTTTGCAAAATAACAACCTGATTCTCAAAACTCCCAAAAGTAACAAATTGGACACAAGGGAAATTGGATTAAAAATGAAAAAAAATAAATGTACCCCATGAGTAACAGGACAGAGTCAGTGCGCGAACCGGCGGCCCACAGGCGAGCATCTAAACCACAATGCAAGAGAGCCGGGGTCGTTTGCAGCTGTGGTTTTAGAGTTTTTAACCTCCTCTCCTCTCACTGATAGGGGACTGGACAGAATCTGTAATGGAAGTGTATCACATAACACTGCCTGTTACACATGCTGTTCAGCAACCTTGATAAACAAATTGGGTGAAACTTACAAGACATGTAGGCTTGTGTCTTCAACATTTATATATTTTTTTACTATAAAGTTTTAGCTTACAATCTTTTGAGTATTTAGAAGTTAAAATGTGTTAAAATGGCAAAAACACACTTGGAGGAGTTCTGCTAAAATACAGTTCATCATTTAAGCACGAGGAAGAACTATAACCCAAGTAGAGATCTCCACAAAATGCTTGAATGTGGCTGCATTTGGATGTTTAAACCTTGGTTATTGTAGATGTATTTCGCTTGTTCTTGCAGGCCCCACATGTTGAAGAACGCTTTGCAGAGAGCTGTAGAGAAGGGACAGCTGGAGCAGTTAACTGGGAAAGGAGCGTCCGGAACCTTCCAGGTGAGCCAGACTGCCTGTCTTTTATTCATCACTAGAGGGGGATATAGAGTTCCCCCAGCTTCAAGAGGCAAGCTTAAAGTTGTCCGAACTGATTAGTGTCAGACAGAGATGGTGTCCTGCAAATAAGCGTGGGCATTACTTTTACTTTTTAAAAGCGGTTCTATGCATACTGGCTCCATAATTAATATGCAGTCCTTGAGTTAGTGTAATACAACCAGATTCTTCTTTGTATACTGTATTGCTGCTTTTGGGAAGCTGCTCTCATAGATGTTGTTTTGCAGTTAAAGAAGCTGGGGGACAAGCCTCTTCTGAGTGGCGGTCCCTTCGAAGACGCTATCCTGTCTGCCATCACTGCCATGAACGAGCCCAAGACCTGCTCCACCACCGCACTCAAGAAATTTGTGCTGGAGAACAGCCAGGGAGGCAAGGTCAACCTGCAGGGTGAGCCCACTAACCAACTCCTAGCAAGACCAGGACACTCTTTCTCTAATATTATTGGAATGCATTTCAGCAAACTATAATGTGCACTTGCTTTATTATCCCTAGTGGTAGAATGCATGGTACACTGCAATATTATGGAAGCACATACTGTACATAATGTATCAGAGTCCTGTGCGGGTCCGACCCAAACCCTTAACCCGCTGCAGCACCGTCTTATCAGCGACCCGACTCACTTTAATAAGACCTGCAACCCGACCTGAACCCGCAAGTGTTTGTCCTTTACCTACTGCCTGCGTCGACTGGCTCTCTCACGCTCTCACATTCACACACAGATATATCTACCATTCTCCACAGATTGAGTTTATACAGTAGGCGATACAGCGTGGTGGCTCGCTCTAGTGGTCTGGATATATTTTAACATTGTAACATATTAACTATCTCTACTTTCTTTACTGTAAAATACCTGTCTATTCCTTTCGTGCCACCAGTTGAAAGGGCTTTCGCAGAGATGTACCAGTTTTGTGGCTGTCGTGCACAAAAACATAATGACAGGTTTTACAAGCAACGAATCCAGTCACATGTTCATTATTTCCATTCGCTATGATTCCAAAATAATTCCACATTTCTGATTTACCTCTCAGACTATTATCCACTACATGATGTAAATCCTGCACTATCTTTTGTTTTACCTTGTCCACAGGCATTTTTAATATCACCAAGCAGACGTGATAAAAGGATCTTGCGACGTATCAAACAAGCGGCAATACAAACCCTAATCGCCTCCTGCTTTAGTGCAGGAAACACCGTTACATTTACTTTCGAATACGTTATTTGGGAAAGGGTTACAGACGAGTACGCTGAAAGGACATTTAAATTCAGCCCCAAGTCTGACCCAAAAATTAAATTTTTTGACCCACACCTGAACTGCAAACTGCGAAAAAGTTAACATTCCGGAATGTCAGAACATTATATATTTCTACCAGTCGTGTGGGTTAAATGTTGGAACGCAAGCTGTTTGAAGCCCTGCTCTCTGGTCTCCCCCCTCTAGTGAACAACTTGAAGAGGACCCTGCGGAAGTGCGAGATGTTTGGCTGGATGGAGCAGATCTCTGGGAAGGGCTTCAGTGGCACCTTCCAGCTCTGCTTCCCCTACTACCCCAGGTAGGGACCAGGAGAGGGGATGGAGGACAGGAGTTCTTGCTTGGGACTGCCTTTCCATTGCCCAGTGTCTTTATGCTTGGGTTCATAGTTGGACACGCTTCTGTATAGAATTTGAAAGTAATCCTTTCCACCTGCATTGAGAAACTACTTTTTATAGGCTATGTTTAAGATTGCCGTCTCCCACTGATATAATTGAAGGTGCATCTCCTTTTCCAGTAATTGAGATGTAGGTGCTGCTTTTGTATATTGAGTGTATGATGGCTAACCGTAAAATGTAAAATTTGTAACCGTTGTTGTATTATGTAGTGATATCCCTGCCCCCCTCTCCTCTTCTCTCAGCCCTACAATCCTGTTCCCTGACAAACACAAGGAGGAGGAGGAGGAGTCTGAGTCGGAGGACTCTGAAGAGGAGTCTGAGGAAGAATCTGAGGAGGAGTCTGAGGACGAGCCTCCTCCAAAGAAAAGGTAAAGCAAGCTCCCCGGTGTACAGAGGTGGGGAAACAGCCAGCCTTCAAACCAACAGAGAACTCCAGACTGTTAACCAAGATTGTAGAAAACATATTCACACTACGAGCAATATGATCATCGGCCCTTAATATCTAAAAGTAGGAACAAGCAAGAACCAAAAGATCTTCAGCGCAAAAAAAAGGGGTAACCAGTGATAACGCTGCTAGTGATAATATAAAAATGCATTTAGGGCAAAACGGACGATGAAGGCGGTTTATGCTGTTGCTGTTTAATACGTTTAAATAGAGATGCAACATTCATTTTTTAATCATTGCTATGGCTTTTGTTTAGTGAGCCTCAATGAAACATTGATCGCCTGGTGCGATCACTTATGTATTATATTGTTTTCAGTGGTATTTTTAAAGGCTTTTGTGAAGTCTTTGTTTCTTGCTTTTTATTGGTATTACCTGTCCAATATTTATTTAGGAAATTGATTTCTGATTGCACCTCTACTTAAATAAGCTGAACTGCTTATTCTTCGCTAAAATGTTTTTTAAACCTCTTTGCAGGCAGATAAAGAGGCCCCCTCCCAAGGTCCGCATCCCTCCGCCCCCCAAACACCGCAAGCCACCAGCGAGCAAGAAAAGAAGCGGGGGCAGCGCGCAGAAGGTCAGCGCGCCAGCTTTCACCCCCAGGGGCAAAAAACCAGCACCTGCCAAAAAAGCCACGCCTGCCAAGAACGTTTCGACCCCTGTCAAGAAAGCTGCCCCGCCCCCTAAAGCAGCAGCCACAAAGAAAGCGGCCCCGCCCACTAAAGCAGCAGCCACAAAGAAAGCAGCACCACCCCCTAAAGCAGCAGCCCCCCCGAATAAGCCCAAAACACCAGCGACCAAGAAGATGACGAGCCGAGCCCCCAAGAAATCTCCGGCGAAGACGACTCCGGCCAGGTCTCCCGTCAAGGGGAAACCGGCTGCCCGCAAATCCTTGAGAATGAGGAAGTGATCTGGGGAGACTGCGACCAGTGCAACAGCCGCTTCGGAGGGTTAGTAGTACTCTGGAGATCCAGGCTGTCCAGTTGCTAGTGCTTTCCCCCTGGTGTTCCTCCCTTTATTTTGGTAGGCTATAGGCTTTCAACTCCCCACGCTGTTTATGGGGTATAAAACAACAGTGTTTTATTCTTTTTATTTTTCTAAAGTTTCTCTCTAACAGTGCTGGAATTGTAAAGCTTCAGTGAGAGTAAAGAGGCCAAGGAAAATCGATCTCACAAGTGGGGATATTTTTGGGATTGAAATGTTTATTTAAACCTTAAATCTCTTTTATAAATCCACTGATTTTGTTAGGAGATGTGTGAAATTCCTCTGTGTAATGTCCATAATCTTCCCCAGGCATGCTTGACTTCTTTGTTCTTTTTATTTAGTTTTAATGCAGATTTGCCTTCAAACTTGCTACCTAGTGGTGGCTGTATGAGCACATGTTGCTCTGTGGTGTATATTCAGCTTCGTTTTGTCTTTCTGTTTATTTTTAATAATTTGTGTTTGTTTTAAACAAAGTCCATTGGGATATATTTTGCTGCCCAATTAAGTCTGTAGTGATTTGGGTATTTTGGTTCTCTTATGATAAAGCAGCTAAAGAATACAATTCTTACAAATCAAAAAATGCAAGAAATGCATAATAATTACCAACATCATACTAGTCATCAACTTTTAATTTGCAAAGTTATTTTAACTGAGACCTCCCTGTGGGAGGGACATACCAGAGAACTAGGTATCTGGTTGGCCGAAAGGGCTACGATTCTAAAATCAGTTATTTAGTGGGGAGGGGGAGAAGGAAAAAGCACACGTTTTGTGGTAATGTATATTATTTAGTGGTAGCAAATAACAAAAACGGGAAATAGAAATGATTTCAAAATTGTTCTGTAGAATCTGATGTGATAACTTAAAAACAGAGTATAACGAAAACCTGATTTTGTTTCAAGGTTTCTGAGAATTCTTTTGTTACTGTATTAAAAAAAAAAAAGAGTATTAAAAAAAAAGCTCTTCTGTGTATTGGTGTATATCTGGGTGAAGACTGACAACCTTGTTTTCAATAATCGCTAGAAGAATATTAGTAATCTGCATGCACGTAATGCCCCATGTGGTGCTTTTTCTGTAATCATTAATAAATAGTAACTTGTATATATTTGTATTGGTTTCAGTGTTTTTTTAATGCTGCTAGATTTGCAATGTTACCGCATTGCAACATCACAGACACAGTCAAAGCCTTTTATATCACTTCAAAAGGACTGAGCAAATATCTGTTGACAAGGGAGTTGAGTTTACCTGGGGTTCCCAAATAATCTGGTCAAAATAATCATTAAAACAAGTGCTGATACATCAAATATGTCTTTGAAATCTAGTACTTAGTATAGCATTGATTACAATGGGGTAGACATTGTAATAATTAAATACATAAGAAAGCTGTAAACATGTACATTGCAGAGTTGCAGGGGTAGAAATTGCTCAGTATGTTACAGATGCAAGCCTAGTTCTTTGTGTTTGGATGTGGAAGTACCTACCAAGCGAATGCTTATAGAGCAAGTCCTTTGTCCTCCTGTCTTGCGCTTGTTGTTTAGACTCTATAATTAATTTACTCTTTCATCACATCCTTCCTGTTAACTTTAAAACTCTTTAGTTTAAAGCACCCCCACCGTGTTTCAACACGCGGACGTATGGCTTAATTCGAAGTACTTCATGCGTAACCATTATTATTATTAATTGGTCATTTAGCAGACGCTTGTATCCAAAGCGACTAACAGAGGGTGAACTGTTCATCAATAACTGCTGCTGAGTCACTTACAATAGGACCTCGGTTTTACATTCCTGTGTACTTAGAATTCAGATATGCTTCTGAGACCTAGAGGGGTGCTGTACAGGGATGGAAATAAGACTCCCGTTGCATATTGGTTTGACCCATTCCTGGTTTTACTGTGAGTTTAATTAGACACATACGCGTGTTACCTATACACCGTGATTAACTGCTTTGCAATATGAGTCTTATTTCCGTTCAAACTGTCCTGCTTTGCATGCTGAATCTGATCTTCAGTATACACACGCACACACAGCCTGGCAACAGCAGTTCACTCCTCCACAAGAAAATCCCAAGCAGAGTGGGACAGACATACTGTCAGGCTTTTGTAAGGACTTGTCTTTCAGAACAGACTTGCAGGTATTTCAACTTCTTAGCTTTCTGTAGCTTACATTGGCGACCTGCAGGAGATTCTTTGTAATCAGCTCGTGATTACAACTGCCCTGGCTGCAGTACAAATTAATGTTCTTACTCTTAGTATGTTATTAGTTATTAATAATAAAATTATTTATTAACGATTAAATTTTTTTTAAAATTATTTCTTTAGTTAATATGAAGTTCATACAGCCAGTTCAGTCCTGAATTATTTGGCACCACAGATTTTAGATACAAATATGTATTCTAATTTGGTCACTTCTACCCAAAATATGTCCCATGTGCAAATCTGTTCCCTGAACTATCCCCAGAATTGTGCTTAGCAGCATCATCTTCAAACCATTGAACTGCTGCTCGACGGAAGTAAGGGGAGCAATGGAAATGGTGGGAATCCAAGGTCGTTCAGACCCAGATTACCACTAGTATTGGACTACCTTACTTGGTACTTTAGGTAAAACTGTCCAAGATTACTGTTTTTTTTTTTTTTTATTACTCTTCGTAAATAAGGATAGTTATTTCCAGTCAAGACCAGACTTTCATATCTTTCATTAAGACGTATCGTCTACTGTATCTATATGCATAGTTTGATAACTTCAAAAACACGAACATTCCTGTGCTGTTATCGGTAGGTATTTGAGTTACAGGAGCTACCTGTTGAAATCCATAAACAGTACGTGGATGTGAGATGCAGTTGTGATCTGTGTTTTTCACTTGAACTGATACTGGTAAACTTCCATCGAGGTTAACGCCCTAATTAACACACCTGTGAAAATGCCAATAACTTGCAGCTGCCCGACGAGGAAAAGAGCAAATTTATAAGGTACACAAGAAAAAAGTAACCATGTTTTTGAAAATATGAAAACGAATCCTTATTTATTTAAACAGAAACAGATTTTTTTTAAAGAATATATATATATATATATATATATATATAATCAATCAAACTGTAGTCATGCAGAATTATTTAGCCTAAATGATCATGGTTACATTTTTGGAAAACAAAACAGAAATGCCATCTGCATAAGTGAAGCATCTGCTGCCGATTATGAATCAACTTGTAACATTCCTAGGCGGTAAAATTGAGAAAAGTAAACATCCTGCTAAGTACTGCATTGATTGGGAAACACTGGGAAAAACTCATGTTGCACATCTGACTGGAAAGCGATCACTTTAGAGAAAGCGAGCGGCGGAGAAAGGAGAAACTACACGTAATTTTGGTAAGTGTAGTTCATACTGCAAACTGGTATATATCTGCTCAGCTGGATTTCCTATTTCGTCAGAAACTCGAAGAAAATAACGCATTACTGTAAAATCTAAGTACATTCATTAGATTGTGTTGTGTGCTGAATTGAATGTAGTGTGGTGGTCGCTTAGCCGACTGTCTTCCTGGGCGCTCTTAAAGTTGCATTTTACAGCCTTTGCTGGTGAAACTTTTTTTTGTATCATTATAAAACTGTAACTGTATGGGTCGGCACTAATAGAATGTAGACATTGATGTAAAAACTAATTAGTAATACTAGTGATTAGTAACAGTGTACGGGTAACCTGTCTAGACTCTGTGAACGAGTAAGAATGAAGAGACCTCTTTGCGCCATTCCAACATACCATACTGTAGGATTTGGTTTAATTGACACCTATGCTTTAATAAGAACATAAGAAAGTTTACAAACGAGAGGAGGCCATTCAGCCAATCTTGCTCTGGTTGTTAGCAGCTTATTGATCCCAGAATCTCATCAAGCAGCTTCTTGAAGGATCCCAGGGTGTCAGCTTCAACAACATTACATTTGGGGAGTTGGTTCCAGACCCTCACAATTCTCTGTGTAAAAAAGTGCCTCCTATTTTCTGTTCTGAATGCCCCTTTATCTAATCTTCATTTGTGACCCCTAGTCCTTGTTTATTTTTTAGGTCAAAAAAGTCCCCTGTGTCGACATTGTCTATACCTTTTAGTGTTTGTAAAGCGTTAACATAATTTTCAACCAATATCCCACTGGATAAGCTACAGCTGTATTTTGTTAGAGCATTTTACAGCACTGGGTAACCACTGTGGATTGCATCTAGGGGAGATGCCTAAAAATGAGTGGCTGATGCAACCCAGGTGGAGTCACTGTAATATTCTCTAAACAATCCAGCTGTGGCTTATCCTGGTCAGGCACAGGCACAGGCTGAGCAGTTTAAGCCTAAAGTAAAATAGCTGAAACATTTGTCTACTAGACTTAGTGGGGGTCTTTCCAATTGACCTTAACAGTGGCAGATCCAAATACAGCAACTTAAGCAAATAAATATCCCCACAGTACAGCACGGAATGGATCAAACTGCTATACAATAGGAGTGTTATTTCCACCCCTGTGATGTAATATTGCAAAAAATAGTGTGTTTGCCTTTTAAAGCAGAGCCCAGCCAGGTTGTCAGTTAACACCACCTTCTAATTTCCTTTTGCAAGCCCCATGCAGTAGCACTGTCATGAGCTAACCACAAAAGCATCAGCGTGTCGTTCTTCACAGTGCAGCCACAGCCAGTCGCTGCATTAGTGGTAATGTTCTCATGCTTTTGCTGTGTTTTTTTTGTCTGCTTACAGAGTGGAAAGGGGCTGCAGTTCAATAAACTCACTTCTGACTGCAGGAACGAGAGGAGAGAGAAGACATGAGTGAAACTTCGTCCAGGAAGACCAGAACCGAGACAAAATTTGCAGAGGTACAGTAAGATCTCATCTCCTGTAGTTAATTTATTTTTAAAGGTCTGTTGCTTGAGCACTGTACTCATTGTCTTCAAAAGATCAGTCTTTTATACCTGGTAACAATACCCCCTGCAATACTCCCTGTACATTGTTGTGGTCGATACAACTTCCTTTGTACTTGTGTTCTTGTGTCTATAGATCAAAATATCAAGTAGGTATAGCATGTGTTTTTACTGTTTCTTTGTGCTTTCTTTACATAATATCAGTGCCATAAACTAAATGTGTTATGCTGCTAATTAGAATCGGTGGAGATGTTCTTAATAAATTGTGTTTGGTAAAATTCCCTCCTACGTTACTCTCTGTACACTGTCCTGATCAATGCAACTTATTCAGCACTCGCTTTTAGCGTCTGTGTTACTGTGTGATTAATGTCGTCCTCTGCAACCGTCACCTTCCCCCAATCACAAGTTGCTTCTAACTGCGATTTTTAGTAGTTGAGCCATTTAATGAAAAAGCGCAATGTGTTCCATTGGATAAGTCCTCAAAAATGTTGGGCTTGCCATTGTTCCTGTTGGTGTAACAAACATACCTTTTTCATGGAATAGCCCAGTTGTGTTTCTGAGAGGTTTGACATTTCATAAAGACTTGTGGCACAGAGGTGTTTGCCAAATGCAGTTGGGATAAAGATGGTCCCCGTAGGCGGTCACCCACATTCCCCATTTCAGATGATCAATATCTAGCCTTCTACCCATTTTTATCAAGCAGCACATTACTTTGCAAACTGGCGATTCTAAACCATAACAGCATATTGAGCTTATTCATTCATTTTATAATTACAATTGGATGTCTTTCTGTAGTTTTATACACCCTGTGTACGTTATGAGTAATGGTGATAAGAGTGTGGATACACGATGGATCCAAGTGGGTGACACAAAAACAATTAATAAGTGACGGAAGACACAACTGTGCATGATAAAAAGAATGCATGATTAACTATTTACTTATGTTGATAGATTAAGGCATTTATTTTTATCCTTACGGGTTCAACGTTGCCGTTGCTTGGCGAAGCCATTATTGTGACGTGGCTGCTGTGAGCTAGCCATTGAATTCTGAAAAATGAATATGCTATCAAACACCCATACACATAGTTTAAAGTAAAATCGGCTTGTTTAGTGACCTAAAAAAAACAACTTGAATTTTCCGTGCACCGCTTTGACAGGAACTTAACCTTTTCTGTAGGCTTGTCCATATCAGGAAAATCTCAAGTGGGTAGAACAGAAACTGGAGGGCCAGTCAGGCCAATCCACAGTGACACTCTTGTCATTCTCGAGGGGATGCCAAGCCACAGTTCCAGGGATCATTGTGTCTGTCAAAATATTGCAAAAACACTTTTTCAATGGGCAGTTCAGACAAAAACATTATAGAGAGACAGCTTGTATCTTCAGTGAAAGCTGGTGTTAAAACAAATGACTAGTTTGGTTACCCACTTAGACCATCAGATAGAACAAAAGCTTTGTATTAGGAAACTGAAGAGGAGATGGAAATAAAGTCCCCTAATCCCGTCGAGCTCGATAAAGAAAAGCCTGTCTGATATAAATACTAGCCCGATGAAAACTCTGCTGAGACTGGTTATGTATAGGAAGTGAGGTTTTTGTGGTCTGGCCTGTGTGCAGGCACACTGCTGGACTTGTGCAGTAGCAGTGCTAGCCTGGCTCTTGTGCTCTCCCCTGTCTCCCTGTGCAGTATGTGGGCTCCTGTGTGGTGGAGGAATGCTGTCTGGATGAGAAGACCTGGCTGGTATATGAGCTGCTGCGATCCCTCAAGGTAATTCAAATCCCCTGCTGTATGGCACACTATAGAGTGAAATATCTGAAGAACCACGTGTCTAGCTTTATCAAATTGAGTGTATCTGCTCTGTCACAATTACATTTCACATATCTATTCGAAGGACATTATTTAGCGTAACTCTGATTTTCTATTTTTCACATAACTGAGCACAACAGATTACATTAAAACACAAAGCAGATGTGTAATCTGAAAACGATGAAACTATCGCATGGGTAAAGGCCTTTTGATAAATAGGACCACGGCACAGCACTGATTTATCACTGTTATACTACAGTTTGTCTGAAAGTCATTGTAGTCCACTGAAAGCTCGAGCGTTCCTGTGAAGCGTTGTAAGCAGTAGTTTTAGTACAGGTGTGGTTATTGGTGTCATCTTTTCAGTTATTCAGTTGTAACAGAACTGCTGACCTCCACAGAAAACAATAGGAGAGCAGTGTCACACTTGTCACACGAAGCCAAGATCGTGACCTTTTCTTGGTAATGTTTTGAGATTTTTATTTTTGGGGTTTTACCTCTAAGGTCAAAGGTAAAAAACTTAAAGGTGTAACTTCCTTTTGTTTTCTTTCAAATGTATTTTTGTTGATTTGCCGTGTGATTTTCAATGGCAATGACATAGCCTATATAAATCGGAGATGGTAGGCTGTAACCTGTTGGGTGATTTGTCACATTATGACCCAAGCCTGCCTTCCATTGTGCTTCTGACTGCCTATTCAAACCCTGTCCTGGAATAGTCCTCTTTCACACGAGTTGAGTCATTATCTCCAATGCTTACTAACACTTCCAGAAAAGAATATGTTTCTGAAAAGGCAAGGCTGATATTCTGAAGCGAGGTGGGGAAAGATATTAGTGTCGCTCTGTGATGCTCATAGGTGAAGCATTGTTCACTGAAGCCTGTGCAACACTGATATACTTCCCCTACTCACGTCAAAAAATCAGAAGCAATTCTTGCTGAAATAGTTAGTAAGAGTGGCAGCCAATGATCCAAGCAGAAACCTCAATAGTCATACAGAAGACATATATATATTAATGTAGATTGTATCCTTTTGATGGACTGTAATGAGGCTGTGTGGTCCAGTGGTTAAAGAAAAGGGCTTGTAACCAGGAGGTCCCCGGTTCAAATCCCACCTCAGCCACTGACTCATTGTGTGACCCTGAGCAAGTCACTTAACCTCCTTGTGCTCTGTCTTTCGGGTGGGACGTAGTTGTAAGTGACTCTGCAGCTGATGTCTCTGTAAGTCGCCTTGGATAATGGTGTCTGCTAAATAAACAAATAATAATAATAATAATATAAAGTATGATATTAGGATGTCTAAAATGAGTGCTTCTCAGGGTTTGTGAAACCAGACGCTAGTGATAATAATATAGCAGCCATTCAGTTCAGTGTCTTCTCCCCCAGGACTGCAGCAGACGGAGGGCCGTCACCCTGAAATTCTCCACCAAGGGAGTGAAGGTATACGATGCAGACGGAGTGGTAAGAGTCCAGCGGTTCATTTAGGTACTGTAGAGATTGTCTACAAGTAAACTGTAAATTTGTGCTTGTGAATGAATAGGAAGAGTTCCGGAAGGAGGAGCAGTAAGTAAGAGTCTTGAGGCATTGACTTCTTCCTAGTTTCTTATGTTTGACCTGATCACTGCCATACGGTTAGTCTTTCGTTTTAAATATGAATGAGAGAATTATCAGGATATTCACGCGTCTTGATTTTGAAACAGAAGAAACCAGAAAGTTTGTTTTAGATTAGATCTACTGCTTCAGTTTTTTAATCTAAATACACATTAGTCCCGAAGTTTCCGTCTCTTATATTCTTATGTATCAGTGATTGAAGTGTGCTGGCTGGCTGTGGCCTCTCTGCTCCTCTGGTACAGACTCTACTGATGGCTCACTCCATGAGGAGGATTCTATTCTCCACCTGCCGCCCCTCGGACTCCCAGTTCGCCTTCGTTGCTCACAACCCGGGCTGCTCCCCAGACGAACTGTACTGCCATCTCTTTGTGGGCAGCCAGCCCTGCGAGGTACTGCGCGCTGCCAGCTGTTTAAACCCTGTCTTTATCCATGGGCACGTATTCCTAAAACTTGCTAAATGCACCAGCAAGACTGATGTCCCTTTTTGTTGTTGAAAACTCTCCTGAATTGACTGTGCTCATTGAAACAGTATACAGTCTACAATTACGCTCAACTTCATCTTGCTATAGTATATGGTTAACATTCAAACTGAATTGAAAACCCTCTCATTTCTTGTAGATTATTTGAGAAAGTTTCCACGAAAAGTTCTGACCTGGGTTTTGTCCAATCACAGACCTGGTTTTTGTTCTGACCTGGTTTCTATCCAATCACAGGTGCAGATTTTGTTCTGACCTGGTTTCTGTCCAATCACCAGCCTAGGTTTTGATAGAACTTGATTTCTATCCAATTGCAGGCCCGGGTGTTGAACCTGCTCCTCTGCCGAGCCTTCCAGCTGGCCTACCTGGAGAAGCACCCGGAGCAGGCAGAGAGTGAGGAGACAGCGTCCGGTCTGGAGGGCCTTCCAGAGGACATCCCTCCCCTGCCCTCCCTCATCGCTGACAGGGTCTCCCTCAGCGTCAGCGCCCTGGTGTCCTTCCGCAGGGCCCCCTTTCAGGGAGAGCTCATACCTGATAAAATGGTGAGACGCTGGCACCTCGGGATACCTGCCAAAGAGCCTTCTAGCTTCACACAACCCTCCTCCAATGGAGCTACTTATTAAACCTGAGCTGTAGAGGGTACTTTAACTATAGATTGCTTTAAGTCAGATGCAAATGTCTCTTTTTCTGGGGGATATGGACCTCGCACCTCGCAATGCTATTATTCTTCACCACCTCACTTCTCCAATTTTTTTTTTGCTGAAAGTTATTAGGCAATTGTTGCTTCTGCATGAATACATAGTTTAGCTATGATATTTACAGATTTGTGTAATGTAATTTCTTATTCTTAATCATTCTCAGGCAGATAAGAAGCTGAGCGTTCCTGCTGTGAGTCCTGCCTGCTCCCCGACGCTGGTCCGCAAGAAAGCGATCCGGAACAAAGTCCTCCGCTCGGGGGCGTACCGCTCCTTCACCTACGACTCGCAGACACACCGCTCCATCCAGGAAAAGTGTAAGGATCACTGGGACCACGCCACTTCCTTTTATTGTGGATCCTAGTCACAAAGCTTTAACGGCACACATAACATCTCTTAAAAGCAGACTGAAAAAATCTACGTGGCAAAGCTTTGAGAATAGAGTCTTTCAGCAACATTTGCATGTTTTAGCAGCTAATTCCGATTGAACTGTAAAGACAGGTCATACTTAAGTCTTGTGACAACTGATATACAGCTGTGATCTATTTCAATGTCTTTGTTTCTGATCAGCTGCATCAAGCACTGTGACGTACCGTTTTATTTTTTTGCGTCATGTTTTTGTTTGAATGCTTGCTTCTTATGTAAGAAATCTTGTGAGCCTTTTAACTTCTAAACTCCATGTTGAATGGATCTGAAAATGTGTATTCTGTGGGAGAACAAAACCGGCACAGATATTTTAAACATACTCTCCTGTCGCCGTCCCCCCAAAAACTGTTTCGGTAATCTGCATTAAACAATCTAGAGTGCAGACAGACTAGAAGCCAAGTTATCCAATGAAATGGCAAAGCCTATAAGACTTCTTGCACACTTACCAGGTTTCATGATGTTTCAATGAAGAACCTTTTCTTCAAACATGTGACTGATTTTAATTAAAGCATTTTAGGCACTCAGAGTTCAGGCACAGAAAAGTTCAGGGACCAAGGCTAAAGCATTGCATTGTATTAAAATGCTTTCCGTACCTCTAACAAGCTTTGAGGTGCTGAAGATGACCTGTTCACCTGCTCCAGTAATATTGTATTTGCCCCCCTCACTCACATCACTCTGCCTGTGCTTCCAGTGAACCGGGGGTGGAGGAGTTTGGATTTTCAGGTGGGAAAATCCTTCTCCCTGTCAGAAACCCAGGACATCCTCACAGAAGCTGTGTGGTCCTTTTCAGGGATTCACAGGTCAGTGACCCTGATGTAATGTATCTGTTATTCCTCTCTGGCCCTATTGCTCAGCGATGAAACTGACTGAAATACAAAAGAGATTGCACGGTTTAATCCACGCCTGCCTGAGTGACTATTATTATTATTATTATTATTATTATTATTATTATTATTATTATTATTAATAATAACAATGATAATTGTATCTATTTTAATTTTATACATACATTGCTCCCTCTCTTGCTGTGACTAACTTACTATTATTGATAGTATAATTTACTATTAGTCTAACTTTGTTTTTATTCCAATTTATTTATTTATTTATTTTGAATTGTTCTAGTTTTTCAAACCAGTTTTTTTTTCCTTAGTTTTTCAACTTGTATAACTAAAACCAAATTCGTATCTCTTTTTTTAAATTTGTTTTATTAAATTCTGTATGGGACTCTTTTTAATTGAATGGTTTAATTGTTCTTTTTTATGTGTGTGAAGCACTTTGGGATCCTGAAGCGCTATAGAAATGTGAATTGTTTTTGTATTAAATATGTATACCTCTGCCCCCGCACCCGCCCCCACACTCTCTTCAAACCTGCTTGTCACTATTACTGTACATCACTCTGCAAGAGAGAGCAAAGCATAACTCAAAACGGTCTTGTCTTTGTTCAAAATTGTGTTTTTGTTTTTGATATAGAACAGGAAATGCTTAAAGGGTAGATATTTTCAGCATGGGCTCCTACGATAACCCCCCACAAAGTCCTTCTGGCTGCCACTGTAGAGAAAGCAGCTAGAGTCTGAAACAGACAATCCCCTTTTAATTACACACTCTGCACAGGATCTCAGGGTGTGAAAATAACATGAATCGTCTGCTTGTAACGTTCAATCCTCAACTGTAATCTTGCTGTTGCTTTAACTAAGTGCAATTTAACAGTGAAACCGAGATGTGTGACACTAACGACATACAAACCTTTGCAGAACGTACAGTTTAAATTGAAGCCCGAAGCTCCAGTACTCTTGTCTATGAATTCACACTTGATAGAGCTGATGTACTTTATTTAAAAACTCTCCAAAAGTTTATTTTTATTTTTAAATAAAGTAGCTGCTGCTTCCTGGTAGCTGATCACCCAGCTCAGGATACCAGGATACAGCAATCTTATATGAAATAATTGGATATCTACAATATATGTAAAAAAAAAAAAAAAAGTTAAGTACAGCTATGGCCAAAAGTTTTTCATCACCTAGGATTTTAGGATTGAGACATTAAAAAACTAAAATATATGAACATAACATGATCTTTTTATTGAACATCATGTAAGATTTTCAAATCTTTTTCAATGGAAAACTACAACGCGGTATGCAATTCAATATGTTAACATAACATTATTCGTCAGGTTTCATTCAACTTTATGAAGCAAAATTTGTTAATTTTACAGGGTGGTGCAAAAGCCGTAGAACTGCACAAAAAGTGAATATTTGATTGTTCTGATTGAGCTCATCTGCATATTAGCAGCATAGATGTTGATTGGGCAAATTCAAGCTGCTGTTTCGTCAACTATTTCACTTGGAATGGTAAATTAGCCAACATCAATGACTCTCGCCTCTAGAGAGAACCAAAATATTCTCATCGCAATAAAAGTGGGAACGGTAAATATTTTTAACGGAGCTAAGCACAGGTAAGCAATGGATTTTGTGTGTAAACAACCCTGTGCTTGTGTTGCAGGGACAGCAGCTCTTCACTGCTCCGCAAAGACATCCTGGGAGCATTCCTGCTGTGGCAGAACCCCAACTCTTCCAAGTCCTGGTCCCTGTCTGTTCGCACCCCCTTCGGCCTGCAGGGATACCAGATCAACAGGAACCCGAATGGGAACTACATCCTGAAGGTAAAGGGCATACAGGGCGAGGGTTATAGCCTGGAGTGATTTTCTGTTTTTGCTTGTAAATCAGCGCCTCCAGTATGAATTTAATAAGTGTACAGTGTCAACGATTTAAACAGAAATCGTATTATTGGTTTTATGCTGTTTATATATTTTTATTTAAAGAATCGATTCGAGTCAGACATTACCAAAGGAAGGTAAACAAGCTCTCATTTACCTAGCGTTTCCCAAAAGTTTTAGCAGGCATAGGATACCCTTCAGCGTGTCTTTTTTTTTTTATAAATGTCTTCTCTTCCTTTCTGCCTCAGCACCTCCAAAACGAATTCAATAGCATAGAAGCCTTAATCGACCACTTCACAGAGGTCAAGGGGGAGCTGCTGTGTTCCCTAAATTCTGCCCGCCTAAACCACTGCTACGAGGAGGAGGACTTCGTGCGAGGCCCAGGCTCCAGCCTACACCAGGCCACAGGTAAACGTGTGGTGGATTCCGAACACGCAGAAGAGCCTCTGAGCCTGAGGCAGCATTAAATATTGTGAACCTTGCGATACAGACCTGACATTTAACAAGGCATGGAGGCTGGAGACCTGAGAAACCTGGGGGAACTAGATATCATAGTGATATCTGCTTGCCTCTCAATATAGAGCATTTTAAACGGTGCTTATGGTGTCTCCTTCCTGGATTGACATTGGACAAGCACTGGAGAGATTGTTCTTGTTTCTGTAATCTAGGTTGGGGGTGGTTACCCATGACCATAGATGATTTCTACCAGGGGCTTCTTCCAGCTTGTTTCAAAGCTGGTTCATTAACCACTGAGCTGTCCAGCTCTGGGCTTCTCAGACGCCACTGCCTAGTACAGTATGGGACTCTTGCTGGAAGAAGTGGGAATCTGTGTGGAACACAGCCCTGGTCATGACTGGCAGCTCATGAGATTCAACGTAGAGCACCATTGGTTTGAAGCATTCACACCATTGTGGAGTCTATTTTAATGATCTAAGCCAGGGGTCTCCAACCCTGGTCTGGGACAGCCCCTATCCTGCAGGTTTTATAGATGTCTTTACATCATCAGTGGCTAAAGATCTGGAACACCTTTTAATCTTGACTAATTAAGCCAATAATGGGTTCAATTAAGTAAGCGAGAGCTCGGTTGAAACGAAAACCAGCAGCCCCAGTAGCTCTCCAGGACTCGGGTTGGAGAGCCCTGATCCAAGCAAAAAGAAATCCTCCTGGTGATTACTCCCAGGCCTGATTCAATGGCCCACTTTAATAACATTACTACATACCATAAATAAGAGGTCCCTGAAAAAGCAGGTTTTAGTCTGGCAGTATTTAGATCTGCCACTGTTCATATAATTAAACTAGACGTGTGTGTCTCTTGTCTGCATGCAAGGACACTATAGCACTAAAATGTGGTGAATGGTGGGTAGCACTACTGTTGAGCTTTTGTGGCACTTTTATAAAAGGAACGTAAATGTCTGTTAAAATTCAAATATATTCGCTGATATCTATGTGACTTTGTTTTATGACTCATATTTGTAATTGTTAATAAAGTTGTTGTTTTTGTAGTTTTTTTTTATTTCCAGTTTTATTTGTTTCTGTCCTCATCAATTTATTTATTATAGTCTGTCAGAATACCACTGTCTGCACCTCCCTAGGAATAGTCTACTGTTTCTGCCCTCTTACTAAAATGATGGCATTACATTACACCATGTAACAAATTTTTTTTTCTTTTTGGTTCCTGGGTAGTAAGTGTTATTTCCTAATTGCTTATGCCTCAAAAGTATAGAAAATGGCTTTTGTGACCAGGACAGTGATATTTTGAAATGTACCTATTTTCCAGAACATTCCAGGTAGATTCAGTGCTGAGTAAACTTGGAGTAACTTCTAGAACTTTCCAGTAATATAAATAGTAGTATAAATACAGGGGCCTTAAGCCCACCAGTTCAGTTTAGTTTAGTTCCAGCTGCCTAAGTGGATACATATCTGCATTTTTCTGAGATGGCATCAAGAGGCTGCAAGCATCCGGCAGACGCATTTTGCTATGTATGCGGCCAATTTATCAAGACAAGAGCGAAAAAGTACACCGTGGAAGCATCTGCTAAGATGTGTGAGGCCTACAAGGCATATTTCGGTATGCCTGTCGGGGATCAAGACAAACCCTGGGCACCTCATTTCACCTGCGAGCACTGCAAAAAAACTCTGGAAGGTAAGATGGACACTTGTTGCTCGGAATTTTATGTTATAAAATTTGTTAAAATTTTTAAAATTGTAAAAGTTTTTAATTTTAAAATTTTTTACAATTTTCAATGTTATTGAAAAAATATCATATATGAAAAATGTTGCGAGAATCTCTTACACATTAGTCACGGGTGAAATAAATGTATTTTTGTAGGATGGTACAGAGGGTAAAAGAGAGCCATGAAGTTCGCTATCCCAAGAATTTGGCAGGAACCCACTGACCACTCAAGCAACTGCTACTTCTGCATGGTGGACCCTTCCAAACGTCGGACTGGCAAGAATGCACCTGCTATCACGTATCCGGACCTTCATTCATCCATCGCCCCGGTGCCACACTGCAGATCAGAGGAAGCGTCACCAACCTTTTTCCAGCTTCTTCACCCGTCAAGATGGGCTCTGCTTCTGCCACAATGTGACCAGTCTGTTCGAGGCAATCGGAATCGCCTGTAACCAGAATGAGTGGCGCCTCTTCATTGACAGCTCATCCAGGAGCCTCAAAGCCATGCTACTCCATAATGGTAACAAGTACCCGTCTCTTCCCCTGGCTCACTCGGTGCACCTCAAAGAGGATTACAACAGCATCAAGACCTTGCTGGACGCCTTGAAGTATTATGAGTACGGCTGGGAGGTCATAGGAGACTTCAAAATGGTGGCATTCCTGATGGGTCTCCAAGGCGGTTTTACCAAGTTTCCCTGCTGTCTTTGCCTTTGGGACAGCAGGGACACCAAGGCGCACTACCACAGGCAGGACTGGCCACAGCGGACCGAGTTCTCTGTGGGGAGGAACAACGTCAAGTGGGAGCCACTGGTGGACCCCCGGAAGGTGCTGATGCCACCACTGCACATCAAATTGGGCCTTATGAAACAATTTGTCAGAGCTCTAGATAAGGAGTCGGCAGCCTTCAAGTACCTTCAAGACTTCTTCCCTAAGCTGTCTGAGGCAAAGGTCAAAGCCGGTGTCTTCGTCGGACCACAGATAAAGAAGATCCTGGAGTGCAATGAATTCCCCAAGAAGCTCACTAGTAAGGAGAAAGCGGCTTGGAACAGCTTTGTCGCAGTGGTTCGGGGCTTCCTGGGCAATCACAAGGCCGAAAACTATGTGGAGCTGGTTGAGACTCTGGTGAAGAACTACGGCACAATGGGCTGTAGGATGTCCCTCAAAGTCCATATCCTTGATGCTCATCTTGATAAATTCAAGGAGAACATGGGAGCGTACTCGGAGGAGCAAGGCGAGCGCTTCCACCAGGATATACTGGACTTTGAACGCCGCTACCAAGGACAGTATAACAAGAACATGATGTGAGACTACATTTGGGGGCTGATTCGTGAAAGTGATTTACAGTATAATTGTAAATCTCGAAAAACTACTCGCTTCTAAATCTTTTGTAGTCATTTTTGTATTACTTTTAGTATAAATACATGTTAATTTGGATTCATATGTTGTTTTTTTTCTGACTTTATGTGAACGAAAAGACACAAATTCGCCCGTTTTCTCATTGGAAATAGGTAAATTTCAAAATATCACTGTCCTGGTCACAAAAGCAAAGTTTGTGGGGAATAATAGCCATTTTCTATACTTTTGAGACATAAGCAATTAGGAAATAACACTTACTACCCAGGAACAAAAATTGTGTTACATAGTGATCAGTGCTTTAAAATGTATCCCATTTGACCACCAGAGGGCACTTTAGCTAAGTTTATGTAATATACTGAACAAAAAAAAAAAGGTTTGCACTGGTGGTTATTAGATGTAGTAACTTAAATAAAGTTGAATGTATCAACCACAGATGTTGACATAAGTGAAGGGCATTCACATCCAAAGTTTTCACAAGTTCAGTCAATAATGATTATGGCCCCCCTCTGCACACAAGCAATGCAACGCCACTGCAATAGAAAATGTGCTTCAACCAGCTGGAAGCATGCCCAGGGCACAGAAGCAATCATCTATTGATAAAGATCTCTTTTTGGGATGGCGTAAACATTGAGTGTGTGTGTGTGTGTGTCTATATAATGTGTGTATGTATTTATTTTTTAGTAGACCTGTACCATACCTTGTGTTTTGTCAGGGAGTATGTTGGAGGCTGTACATTTCCAAACCCGTGAAAGTGGGGCAGTATTACTGCAAGAAATCCATAACAGAAGCAGGTACTGGCACCAGAATCATGTCTGTATATTGCCAGTGGAAGACAAAGCTTCCCAATGTGTTGACTCCGATGAGGTTATTTAATTTGGAATAATCTAATTATTAGAATAAAATGATCTTCAAATCTATGGAAGCCCTAAAGGGACATGGTGTGAATTATAAAAAGAAGGTTAGTGTTGGTGTTTAATACTTGAAAGAAATTGTGTTAGACGCTTTTGATTTTCTATTCTTTTGTAATGTATTTCTCAGTCTTTGCAATAGAGCCCGGGAGGGGACATGAGAGAAAACAATATTGTATTGCACATGCAGCTTTAAACAGAACATCCAATAAGATACACATTTTTTGCATGGTGACATTTTAAACCAAATCAACGATGTAGTGTAAGCGCATAGTGTAAATAATTTAGAGGTCCCTGGCAGTTTTAGTGACGTATTTGCTGAAGTTTGTGGTTGCCTGGCAACAGGGAACGCCACGGGAGGCGGGCCCAAACCTTCCGGAGTGAGATTGAGCTGCCGGGTTTGTTTATTTGGGGACAGATAAACAAACTCAACTGGGTTGCAATTTATTTGGGGGATGAGTTGCGAACACTGGGATTAATATTATCTATACGGAGATAGGCGGAGCGGGCGCTGTTCTCGTAGGTGTGTGGTTTGGAGGGGGGCGAAAAAATTCAAACAATTCTTTTTGGGAGTGACGCATGCATTTTGCAAGTCGTGTATTCTTGAAAATCTTAGTCATTGGTTCTGAAAATATGATGATATCGAGAGGGCGCGTTTAGGGTGGGAATGGGTACCACTGCAATGTGTTAATTTTTTTGCAGTTAATTGTACTGTTCAATTTAATAACAATCCGAACACCTAATTAAGTTAACTTACTAACTCCACCAGAATCTATACATATTTAAATAGATCTCAGTGTATGTCTGTCTGTCTATCTATCTATCTATCTATATGCGCTTTCAAAGTCATTAAAGTATTGCTGTAGTCATCAACATTTAATTGACATATGAAAAATAATTAAAAAAAACAAACTAATGTGTTGTTGTTTTTTTTTTTTTTGCCAATTTAGGAAATCTACAAAATATCTTAGACGTTTTAAAAGACCGTCTTTATAATGATTCTTCAGTTTCTTGTTTTATCTTTAATGAAAGTTCTATCGAGTTGAAACCCCGTGTTGTGCGCAGGTTAGACCTTTAGATACATTCGGCATTCGTGTGCTTCGGGGCGACACAGCGGGGTAATAATGGCGTCCGAGTCGGTAAAGGTAGTGGTCCGATGTCGACCCATGAACGAAAGGGAGAGGGCTCTGAACTGCAAAGCGGCGGTGACTATGGAGAGCGCCCGATGTCAGTGCTTCATCCAGAAGCCGGGAGCCACGAATGAGCCACCCAAACAGTTCACATTCGACGGGACCTACTACACTAATCAGACCACGGAACAGATGTACAACGAGATCGCGTATCTGCTGGTGGAGGTGAGCCATCATTGTTTATATCTGTCTGTCTCTCTATCTATATTTCTTGTATATCATTTGTTATTATACATTTGGGAACCATATGTGCTGACTGTTACCCACAGCCATCACTACAGAGGAAATGGTTATCCCCATGTAACAGCCCCCCATGACGATGTTTGATAGTGGATCTTTAGCTAAAGGAGATGCTGCACATTGCACACGGATTTACTTTGAAGTAAAACGGCATATATTATGTTATACTGTACATTTTTAAAATATTTTGCATAATTTTTCACTCTAATGACTGGTCCTCAGCGTATTGACTGAAGTGCAATTCCTGGCTACAGGGCATACATTTTGAGGTCTATTTTTCCAAGGTATATTTCTTGAGGTGGGGACCCTAACATACTGTGCAATGCTGCATTGTAACTCACCAGTTGATTAATCTGAAGCAAAACCAGGAGAGAAGTAACCAGATGGCAATGCAAAGCCTTGATTTGGAGGTTTGATTCCCGCTTCGATTTCATTTTGCAGGGTGTAACGGAAGGCTACAATGGGACGATTTTTGCGTACGGACAGACAGGCAGCGGGAAATCCTTTACCATGCAGGGGATCACGGACCCCCCTGCCCAGAGGGGAGTCATCCCCCGAGCCTTCGAGCACATCTTTGAGAGCATTCAGGTATAGCACCGCAGGGAGTGATCTTAAAAACTGAGGCTGTTCTGACTTCAGCATCCTCAACAAGCATGGCCTTGGAGAGCTTCCAGTCTTAACTAATACAGTGGAACCAAAGGGTTTGCATACATGGTTGGAGTAAATGGGATGCCAGCATATTTGATGATGGGTTCATTTGTTGAGGTACAATCTGTGTAAAGGGAGCTTTGCAGTGTTTGTACATTGCATCATTGTCAACTAATATATGTGGCAGAAATGTATTGTCAAACTTCTAGGTGTATATATAAAAAAAAGAACAAAAAAAAATATATAGCGAGATATCTGGACAACACATCCATTAGATTCAGTCAAAACTGTTACAGTTGGATGATTTCAGTATTACCGGTATCTACAATTCCATTGTTTGGCCCAAATGTCTTTTTAGTGCAGAAATCGTCTTTGTGTTTCTTTGCTATAAATGCCAATTGTGTTTAAATGGTAGGACTTGGTGCCCATCATTTGCCAAGGAGCAGTCTGCACATGTGAGGTTAGTTAGCAAGGTGACCTACTCTTTCATGGCACTTAAATGTGATTTACATCCTTTGCAGGAGACATGTTTGTATTGTAGTGTGGTGCTAATGTTTCTTCCTGCTCTCGTATTGTCTACAGTGTGCAGAGAATACAAAGTTCCTTGTGAGAGCCTCATACCTTGAAATCTACAATGAGGAAATCCGAGACCTTCTCGGGAACGACACTAAACAGAAGCTGGAGGTGAGAACTCGGCTTGGCAATAGAAATAAATCATGGAGCAGCTCCTGAGGTCTGATGAGCTTACAACTAGCAGGGTCTTCAGTTGATCTAAATGGTGGTGGATCTTAGTAACACCACCATTCTAATAATTAAAGCTACTCCCAGGAGTGTTATGTGTGACAGAAAGAAATATATATATAAAGATAGTGAGTGACTCAGCATTCTGAATATGACCTGGAAGTGAGTTCCAAACTGAAGAAGCTTGAGAACTAAATGCCCTCACACCAGAACTTTCTCATCCAGTTCCTGATGTTAACTAGAAACTGTTATTGGAAGTACAAGCCGGTTTGTAAGGAACAGGTAAATTCATGCAAATAGGAAAGACCAAAACCATGTATTTAAAATCAATACAATATTTCACTGGAAGCTGGTAGTGACCTTAAAACGTGAAAAATGTGAGGGGTACACTTGGTATGTGTAATCCTTCTGGCTGCATCATTTTGAACGTGCTTCATCCTGTTCAATAAAACATCTGGAAGGCCAGCAAAGAAGGAATTAAAATACTCTAAAGAAGCTCACTCGCTGAGGTGTTCGTTTTCATGAAAGACTGATTAGATTGAATGATTTCAGTCGTGACCGTATTAAAATCTGTTGATGTTTATATCTGTTGAATACACCCCTCTGTCTTCTGTCTGCGCATCCAGATGCCGTTCAGATACAAGATTGTAAAGCTTGTTCTGCTATTAATTGTTATTTCTGGAGCTATACAAAGCAGAATGTTATTATAATGTACTGTAAATAACTGTATTGAAGAGGAATGTGGGTTCCTTTTGAAGTCTCTGATGAGACATCCTCTTTTTGCTTTTATAAATGAAAGAGAACAAATGGAATGAGTGTGTTATTTATAATTGATGGCCTTTTTTGTAGTTAAGTTTTTTTTTTTTATAAAACATGCTCGTGCCAAGTTGTGAACCCTTTGTGGCATGTCCTCGTTATGCCTGGTTTCCACAGCAACCAGCAAGATTATAATGAGAGCCTGAAGCTGTTGCCTTGGAGACGAGACAGCACCGACACAGTAATAGGTGACTGTGACTTGCTGTGGTGTCATTTTAAGTGGAGGAATATTATTAACACATTCTGACTGTTTGAATTGCTGGGTTACCTCATTACACAGCAACCTCAGTCCATTTGACCTATACGAAAAACTGTTGCTATGTCCTTTGCTCTTATTATCCCACATAGGGCTAGCTTTTACTGCTTACTTCACCATTAAAACATGGGACACTTCAAAAAGGGGGGGGGGCTTGTTTTTGCAATGATATTTTTGTTATTTTTGTGTGAGTAAAACTCCTTTAGCACTAAATAACTTTACAGAAAAACTACCCCGAGGGAAACACATTAAATAGTTTTAAGTATAATGAAAAATAAATACAAATGGGCATATATACAGCTCTGGAAAAAATTGAGACCACTGCAAAATTATCAGTTTCTCTGGTTTTACTATTTATAGGTATGTGTTTGGGTAAAATGAACATTTTTGTTTTATTCTATAAACTACTGACATTTCTCCCAAATTCCAAATAAAAATATTGTCATTTAGAGCATTTATTTGCAGAAAATGACAACCGGTCAAAATAACAAAAAAGATGCAGTGTGGTCAGATCTCGAATAATGCAAAGAAAATAAGTTCATATTCATTTTTAAACAACACAATACTAATGTTTTAACTTAGGAAGAGTTCAGAAATCAATATTTGGTGGAATAACCCTGATTTTCAAGCACAGCTTTCATGCGTCTTGGCATGCTCTCCACCAGTCTTTCACATTGATGTTGGGTGACTTTATGCCACTCCTGGCGCAGAAATTCAAGCAGCTCGGCTTTGTTTGATGGCTTGTGACCATCCATCTTCCTCTTGATCACATTCCAGAGGTTTTCAATTGGGTTCAGGTCTGGAGATTGGGCTGGCCATGACAGGGTCTTGATCTGGTGGTCCTCCATCCACACCTTGATTGACCTGGCTGTGTGGCATGGAGCATTGTCCTGCGGAAAAACCAATCCTCAGAGTTGGGGAACATTGTCAGAGCAGAAGGAAGCAAGTTTTCTTCTAGGACAACCTTGTACTTGGCTTGATTCATGCCAAAGCTGACCGATTCCAGCCTTGCTGAAGCACCCCCAGATCATCACCGATCCTCCACCACATTTCACAGTGGGTGCGAGACACTGTGGCTTGTAGGCCTCTCCAGGTCTCCGTCTAACCATTAGATGACCAGGTGTTGGGCAAAGCTGAAAATTGGACTCATCGGAGAAGATGACCTTACTCCAGTCCTCTACGGTCCAATCCTTATGGTCTTTTGCAAACCTCAGCCTGGCTCTTCTTTGCTACTCATTGATGAAGGGCTTTTTTCTAGCTTTGCACGACTTCAGCCCTGCCGCTAGGAGCCTGTTTCGAACCGTCCTCGCCGTGCACTTCACCCCAGCTGCCGTTTGCCATTCTTTTTGTAGGTCACTTGATGTCATCCTACGGTTGCTGAGTGACATTCGAATGAGTTGGCGGTCATCCCAGTCAGTGGAGAGTCGTTTTCGCCCTCTGCCGGTCTGTAGCTTTGTTGTCCCCAATGTGTGCTGCTTGACCTTGTTCTTATGAGCCGCCGTCTTTTGAAATTTTAAGGATGGAAGCAACCCGACGCTCACTGTATCCCTCTGGCAGTAAAGCCAGAATCGAACCCTTCTTTTCCTCACTCAAAACTCTCCTTTTCAACTCTTTGGGCATGGTCAATAGTTATTTTTTTATTCCAATTACTTTTGAGGTACTACTAGCACTGTTTTGCCATCCAGCTGGTCCTATTGCAAGAGGATAGTGATGACCACAGGAGTGGTTCTTATACTTTTCCTCGTTAAATAAGATTTGGTTCAGGTGATCCCCTAATCAGTACCTCATTCATTAGAATGAGGTGTGCCTGTGTTGGAATTCAACAGACACTGGAATGGAATGGCTGCCATACATGTAGAGATGCTGATTTAAGAAAAATTTGCAGTGGTCTCTTAATTTTTTCCAGAGCTGTATATATATATATATATATATATATATAATGTAATATACACATACACACATAATCAAATATTAGGGGAATTCAGTTTTAAATCTCCAAATATGTTTTTGTCATGCTTGTCACAGTAACTATAATTATAATATAACTATAAAGAGTTGGGGATACTGAATTTGTTATAACAGTCTAAGACAGTTACATTTTGGAATTTTTCTTTTTCTCTGACTGCTTAAAATAACCTTTATTATTCATATAAAGAAGGTACACCATGAAAGTTAATTGAGTATTGTCGTTATTCCACAAAGGCAGAATAATCAAAATGGCCATCCGCATGGGTAAAATAACACCAGCACTGTGAACGTTCATGGCATCTTCTGTAAAATAACAAGTACAATGTATGGAAAAGCAAGTATGTTTAACCCTAAACTGAAGCTGAATTCAGAGAATTACTTTACTTAGATCAAGCTCCTGCTTAAGAATGCTGGCATAACGTGCAACCGTGCCGTTCGCCTGGTCACTTTGACCTTTGATTTGAATTAGTGCAAGGTCAAGTGGATTTACTTGTGTGTGTCTAGATACCCGCTGTTCCCTTCTAGAAGAACTGTTACTGTATGTGTTTTGAAAGGTGCTCTACAGCCTTATATATAGAATATATATATGCTGTGTGCTTGTTTCACTATATAACCCTATGAAATGTTTTCATAGGTACAAGCCTTGGCTCATGCTGTATTGTGATAGCGGCTGTATTGTGATAGCGGCTGACAGTGTGTCTGTGTCCACAGCTGAAGGAGCACCCAGAGCGGGGTGTGTACGTGAAGGAGCTGTCCCTGCACACAGTGCACAGTGTGGTGGAGTGCGAGCGCATCATGGAGCAGGGCTGGAAGAACCGCTCTGTGGGATACACCCTGATGAACAAGGACTCGTCTCGCTCCCACTCCATCTTCACCATCCACCTGGAGATCTCCACCGTCGGTAAGGAGCCTGGGGGATTGAACTACTACTCCACACGTTCTTTTAACGACTGCTTTGTAACTGCATACGCCAAACAGATAAACACAGTCAAACCTGCTTTTAACAGCTGCTTAAGCAACTTACTACAAATACAGCCATTAGTTAAAGGATAGTTAGCTATGGCAGGTTCAAATTCCACAAACCATATGAGTAGGGATGTTAAACATTTAGAATTGTGCCTTGACGTTTAACCGTGTAAAAGATAAGCATATAAAATAGAGGTTATTCATTCAATATTTATTCAGGTATTTTCTACATTCCCAATGCTTAAAAAGTTGAACGGAACTGAATATCCCTACATCAGATACAGATAGATGGAGGGCATTTGGAGTTTAGGAACCTGAACTTTAACCAGTTTATTAATTTACAGCTGTACCAGGAAAACAAATCTCTACCCTTATTTACACAATCCAGGATTTTTTTTGTTTGTTAAATCAGCAAAATTAGTCCATGGATTTTATAGTAGGAAAAAAAAAACTTGCTGGTTGAACACCCTTCCTTTCACTAAAAATAGTATCCAGTACAAGCCTCCTATAAAAGCCTCCGTCTCCTCTAGACCAGTCCGGTGAGGGCCACCTCCGGGCAGGAAAGCTGAACCTGGTGGACCTGGCTGGCAGTGAGCGGCAGTCCAAGACGGGAGCCACTGGGGAGCGTCTGAGAGAGGCCACTAAGATCAACCTGTCCCTGTCTGCCCTGGGCAACGTCATCTCAGCGCTGGTGGACGGGCGCTCCCGACACATCCCCTACAGAGACTCCAAACTCACCCGGATGCTGCAGGACTCGCTGGGGGGCAACACTCGCACCCTGATGGTGGCCTGCCTGTCGCCCGCCGACAACAACTATGAAGAGAGCCTGAGCACCCTGCGCTACGCCAACCGAGCCAAGAGCATCCAGAACCGGCCCCGGATCAACGAGGACCCCAAAGACGCCCTGCTGCGAGAGTACCAGGAGGAGATCAAGCAGCTCCGCGCCCTGCTGACCGGGCAGATCGGGGACACCAGCCTCTCCAGTGAGTGCAGGGCTACTCCGCTCATCTGAAGGGTGGCAGTGGTTCAGTTTAGTAATGTGTGGAAAGTACTGATCTTAATCAGCACTATACTAAAAACGGCTAGTCATGTGTCTACTTAAAAATAGAGACAGATGTAAATGTACTTTCCATACATTTATGATTTTGTTTCTACAGCTGCTGTCAGCATGCATTTCATTGTGAAAGCATGGTTCAGATTATAGGTCAAATAAAAAAAGATGAGTTTGGATTTGCAAGAGTCAACTGTACTACTCTGCTTATAAATCAAAAAATATTTTACATATTTTTAGACAGAAATTCAGTTAAGGGACTTGTATTAAAATGATCCCAGTAGAGGTTTATGGATCTGCTGCTTTTTAGATCAGTTGAATAGATTACGTATCAAACCACTTACTAACTGCTTCAGGCGCACGTGGATCGTGCATTATATAGGTAGTGTGAATACGGCAGCAGATATACCTTGCTGATATATGTATGTCATCCCATTGTTGTCTTATCTTACAGTTGGTAATCATTTAAAGACCTGCATAGAGAGGTATTACTGTTTGAATTGCTTTATTACTCAGATTGCTGATTAACAGTGCTGCTCCAGTTTAAAATCGTAATTAGCAAAACAAAGAAAAACAAACCTTGCACTTCACGCTAAGCTTGAACTCTGAACCAGAAGGTTCGATACACACTTGAGGTTCCTTGGTAGCTTCCCATCCGAGTGCTGTGCTGGCTCATCCTGCTTAGCTTCTGAGATAAGGTTGCAGAGATTGGCATGAAGGCACTGGTGGGTTTATACTACATTTCAAAATGTTAAACTTTAGGAACAATCTTTGACCGCCTATCCCGTCCTGTGTCCCTCTCTTCTGCTTATAGCTCTGCTGGCCAGCAAGCTCTCAGGAGCGCCCCCTGCAGTGCAGCCCAAGCCTCCACCCAGCCCAGGTGTGGATATTGAGGCAGAGAAAGCGAAGATACGGCAGGTAAGAGGACCCTGCGAGAGCTGCATTAGAGTGTCACTGCAAATGCAACATAAACCTGCCTGTGAAGGTAAGCAGGAGGAGGGGTATGGTTTATTTTTATTTATGTAATGGGGGAAAAAAAAACTTTGGCCAGAAATCCTGCATTTATTTATATTTTTAAAAGATGATGTTATAATTATAAAGTGCATTAATACAGTTGCCTATTTTGTTCTTCTTATAATCGACCCCTTTTTAATGGTGCATGCTATTAATGCAGACGCGAGTTGACCTCACTGTTCTATTCAGAATAACCCCAAGCACCTCTGTGTAAATGAATTGATCCCCTGTTCTGGGGAGCATCACTCTGTCAGGATCCTTTGAAACCGCCTCGCGGCCCCCCAGTGGTCTCCGGACTCTAGTTTGGGAACCGCTGCCCTAAGTTACTTAATTGAACTAATTTAACCTCTATCAGTTAATTGTGTAATGACACCTATCAAACCTGCATGCTTACAGGCTATAAAAAATGATCCAACATTAAGGAAACCTACGCTGTGCAGTGCCTCGGTAGTTATTACCATACAGTATAAAAATATTAAAAATAGAAACACAGTGATTCACAATCCTGGCTCAGAGTGATAGTACTAAGAGGGTGTCCCCATTAACATCCATTATATTTAGGCCAGGACATTTCAGTGTGGTGATAATAAATGCAGAGAATGACATTAAGTGGGTTTGCCTGTCTGTGTACATGTGTGAATATTTGATGGGTTTCCTGGAGAAAACTTGATAACCCACAGTTTTCTTTCCATAACCTGCCCTTGCTTCCTGTTACCGAATCAAATAGAACTTTCTGAAAACTGAAATGTTCATACGTTTTTCCACCAAATTTTTTTAACCCTTTCATTCCTGAATTATTTTTGTCGACATTAAGTTATAGAATTCAAGAAGGAAGTCCTTTATTGAACTTGAACAGGACAACATATTTTTTTAAACACATACTTATACGCCTCAGACTGGGATCTAGGAGTCCCGTGAGGTTCCAGCGTGATTTCTGTTAAAATAAGGCAGGACCTTGAGGTCCTGCAAGGACTGAAAGACTAGAAAATATTTTTTGATGGAAGCAGAATGAGGTGAATCTGGATCCAACTAAGACCACTTTCTTTAACAGCATGTGTGTGCATGTGCGTGTGCGTTCCCCAGGAGTACGAGGAGAAGCTGGCACGGGTGCAGGCAGACTATACCGCTGAGAAGCAGTGCAAAGTGAAGTTGCAGGAGGACATCACCGCTCTACAGAGCACCTTTGAGAGCAAGCTGGCCAGGCTGGAGGAGAAACGCACTCAACGCACTGGTAAAACCCTGCACCCTGCTTTCAAGCAAGGTGGTGATCATTACCAGCCATTCATTAACATGACATTATTGCTAAATACCATCCAACTGTTTGGAAGACAAAGCTCCAGCAGACTCTGATTTGGGTATGGTATCCTGAATGGGGCATTGATACCCATATTGCATACATGCCATGCAGTGATCAAGTCTACCAAGACTGTGCAGGAAATATTAAAAATGGAAAAAGTAATTAACTTTTATTGTTATTTCTCAATCATAACTTTATGATTTAAAATAGATTTGTTCTAATGCCTTCATTGGTGTTGATGCTGATGATTTTGCTATAAAGACACATATGTTTTAGACTAAAGGCTTACTGTTTTGAAAGGGCATTGGAATAATGTATGTTTTGAATACAGTGTGAATTTGTTTGATTTGTGTTTCTAGCGGCTGCCCCTGTGACTGCGGAAGGGAGCTCTGAAGAAGACCTGCCCCGCCCAGGCACTGCTGTCCCCCTGGAGGTCACAGCAGCAGAGCAGTCTTTAGCAAAGGTAAAGAGAGACTGCATTCACACGCACATCAAACAACTTGCTACCCAGTATCATTGCTAGACCAAAGCTTTGTATTTTTTAAGGATGAAAAAAAGGCAGAAGTTTTTTATGTGCATGTATTACGTTACTATGTATAATAACATTCATATTGTATTTGAGGCTTTTGTGAAGAGTCTAAACATGATTGCTTCTGAATATTAAAATGTTTTCAATGCATCGATTTATTACCTTATGGGTTGTAGATTGCAGCTCTAGTCTTCTAGTTTTGCTGCTTGTGCCTAACCGCAGACTGTGTGGTCTCTACCTGTTTGTGTTCTGAAGCCGCAGTCGAACCAGCCCCAGATAGCCAAGCACATTGGCAGTGTGCAGAGAGAGAGTGTGGAGGAAGCGGGGGCGGCGACAAAGAAAGAAGAGGAGGGGGAGGGGGAGGGGGCCACATCACCAGCCCCCCTGGACCCCAAGCAGGTCCTGGAAAGGTGTGTTCCAACATTCATTTTTAATTCACTACTCAGTAGATTTCATGTGCTTAGCTAACAAGTAAAGTTTGGCTATTGGGTGGTTAGAAATGGTGTTGACAGCAGTAAGTAAATTACCTTTATGTATATGGGCAGCAGTGTGGAGTAGTGGTTAGGGCTTTGGACTCTTGACCGGAGGGTCATGTGTTCAATCCCTGGTAGGGGACACTGCTGCTGTACCCTTAAGCAAGGTACTTTACCTAGATTGCTCCAGTAAAAACCTGACTGTATAAATGGGTAATTGTATGTAAAAATAATGTGATATCTTGTAACAATTGTAAGTCGCCCTGGATAAGGGCGTCTGCTAAGAAATAAATAATAAAATAAGTATAACCAGCTGACCCGCAATACCGTATGTCTGTCCTATCATATTAAAGTGTGCACTGGAAATTATCGCGCACTACCATTGGTGGTCAGGGTCCTCTCATGTCCTCCCTGTTGCTGATCGCACTGCTGGATCTTAATTCTGATTCATTCAACAGATGTATGGAACTTAAAACATAACACAGGAGGTCTTGATAAGATCAAATAAAAGTTATTTCCTAAGAAGAGGTAATGGGCTCAATTAAACGACATGGCTGGGCAGGAAGGGCTAGTTGCCCATCCCTCACCTGAAACTTCAGTAAGACTTCCACAGAAGACCACACTTCAGTTACAAGTCTTTCAGTGGCTGGATGAGTGGGTAGGTGTTGTGGAAGGTGATGGTAATGGAGCCCCTTGTTCCTCCTGGCAGGCTGCAGCAGCTGGAGCAGGAGGTAGTGGGCGGGGAGCAGGCCCGCAACGAGAAGCTCCGGGAGCGGCACAAGCAGAGACAGAGCCTGGCGGACCAGCGCAAGAAGCAGCTGGTGGAGGCGCTGGCAGCGACCAGCGAGGAGAGCGACAGCATGCTGCTCAACGTCTACGACTCCATCCAGGAGGAGGTGCACGCCAAGAGCAAACTGCTGGAGGACATGCACACGAAGGTAGGGAGCTCCCTCTGTTCTTACTGGAGGAGAGGCAGCAGGAGTAGCACGAGTTGGTCTTGTATCCAGCAAACTACATAAGAGAACATACAATTGAAACCTTGATTTAAGGCCACCTCGCAATTTTGGGCACTTTTTTATAGTCCTGATTTGCTCTAATTGACATCCGTACAAAGCCTCCTTCAATATATTAAGTCCACCGTTTGCAGTCCAAGGCATATCAAACTGGCCCCAATAATGAGGTTTCACTGTACGGAGTCAGTAATTTAGACCTCCTGAAACTGGATTTATTACAGCGTTTCCAACTCATTTATATAAAACCCTGGTAAAAAAGCAGAACCAGGCCTTAAATCAGTCACTTCAAAAGGAAACCGTGCTTGTTAAAAAAAAAAAAAACAAAAAAAAAACAAAAAAAACACTGATTTGAAAGGGCTGTTAAAGGGGTTATGTTTATTCTCTGCTGCTGCCTTCCCCCACTGTACGAAGCCTTGGTGTACTTCTGGATAGTAACCTCTCCTTTGATGCCCAAATCTGCTCTGTAGTCGAATTCTACCACCTCCGAAACATCTCAAAGGTCCATCCCTACCTTTCCCTCCCGGATGCAGAGATACTCTGTCATGCATTCATCTCCTCTTGACTCGACTACTGCAACTCTCTCTATGGTGGTCTTCCATCACGCGCCATAAACCGATTGCAGCTGGTTCAAAATGCCGCTGCTAGGATCCTTACCAGATGTAAAAAAACATGATCACATTACCCTCTGTCTTGCCCAGCTGCACTGGCTACCTGTGAAGTTCAGGATTACTTTCAAAATTCTCCTGCCTGCCTACAAGGTCCTTCATCACACAGGTCCAGAGTATCTCTCCAACCTACTGACCCGCTATGTCCCTGCATGCAAGCTGAGGTCCTCTGACTCAGGCTTACTTGTCATACCCAAGCAGAAGTGCACCACACCACACTCTTTTAGCTTCATGGCCCCGACTCTCTGGAACTCTCTCCCAGCTTTAGTGCGTGCAGCTCCCACAGTCGCTCGCTTCAAATCAACTCTCAAGACCCACTTGTTCTCTCTTGCTTTCAATGCTCTTCAAGCCTGATATCTGTTATTAGCTGTTGTCTAAATTGCTATTTCAGGTTTTTCACTCCATCTTATTCGTATGATTCTGTATGACACACGCGTCCACAATGTTTAGAATTCACATCCTAGCCTTGTATTTAATGTATTTGCGTTGTTTTTTACTGTTTGTACTATGCCCTGTATTTCACTGTATTTAATGTATTATGCATTGTTCCTCACTATCTTGTAAAGCGCTTTGTGACGGTGGTCCACTATGATTGATTGTTAAGTCATATCTCTCCTGTTTAATTAGGATGTTTGAATCTGTTTAATGCTTACATTTAAAGAAGCTTTAACATTTGATATCCAATCAAAAAAGCCATCCTGAGGAGCATTCCATTAGCGTACTATTAATATTTAATGATTCACTACAACATTAAAGAGCAAGTAGCGGGGTTCCGGCAAATATAGCGTTCCACGTCCCCACGTGCTGCTACAGCTGTTTAAATAACCTACCTGCCATTTTTCCTTTCATTGTTAACATCCTGACAACCAATTGACAATGTGGGCAATAATCCTTACACTAGCAGTGCACTAGAGCGAACATTTTGAAAAGAGCTTTGAAACAGACTTTAAAGTTATAAGTGTAAAATGTCGTATGGATGTTAACAATGGGGGGGGGGGGGGGAACCAAAAAACTGAGGATGTGTAACGCTTACTCTAACGTGGATAAGACTGTTGGTTGGTTTCATAGATTAGCACTATTCCTGGACTTCCACATATTACTTTAGGTAAAATAATCTAAGATGAGTCCTAATTGGGGTCTGTGAAACCAGCCGTACATGTGTACAACATTTATGTGTAAATGGAAAATACTTTGAATAAACAGCCTTGCATGTACACATCCCGTGTCTAAACCCTAAAGCTGACCTCTGTATTAACACCCCTGCGTTCAATCCACTTTGTATGTAGCTGAGGGCTGCAGACATTGAGATTGCTGACCTGCAGTCAGAGTTTGAGTTTGAGAGAATCGATTACCTGGCTACAATCCGGAAGCTGGAGCGGGAGGGCCAACTAACGCAGCAGATCCTGGAGCGTGTGCAGCCGCTCGTCCGTCGAGACTGTAACTACAGCAACATGGACCGCGTCCGCCGCGAGGCCGTCTGGGACGAGGACAGCGCCACCTGGAGGCTCCCAGAGGCAGTGGTGCTAAAAACATCCCTGCCTGCAGGTAGCTACTATGCTAATGCAACTAGAAGCGAATATTTTACTTTGTATACATATCCGTAGTATGTAAGGATTAAGTGACACATTTATTAACACCAATTGATCGCTATAATCTAGCCGTCACTTGATTCTGAACACCTGCCTTTTCTTTTTCCATTCTTCCAGCGGTTCCAACTCCAGCTCAGGGCAGTCTGGGAAAACAGTCAGGACGCAGAAACTCTTCGGCAGAGAATGGAGAATTCCTGCTGGTGTGTATTCAGGCTAACTCATTGACATTACAGCAACACATCACATTGATCAGCTATAGCAAAAAAAAACAACAACTGTGTTTATGGACTCAAGTGCAATTTGAAGACAACACAGAATGTTACATTATACAGGTGTGGTATAGAGTAGGTGCAATATTAATAAAAAGTAAAATGTGGTCAAATGAAACAATTCAAAATGGCAATTGGAACTATTTAGTGTGGTGTCTGATCCTGGCAGGAAGAAGATCGCTACAAGCAGCTGTTGAACCGCAGAGACAGTGAGAGCATTGCCAGCAACTATTTCAAATCCAAGAGAGCCTCCCAGATCCTCAACTCTGACCCCATGAAGAGCCTGGGTGAGAACTGCGTGCGGGGGTATTCAGGGTTATTATCTGGATGTGAAAATAAATAAGACTGTACAGTATGTTTTCAAAAGTATTCTATTTTTATTTTCACTATGCTGTATATTTGTAGTTGGAGATCTTGGGTTTGTTTTGTACCTACTACATAAGTTATATATACTTGAATGTTGTCTTAAGCCAGTTTTTGTTTTGCGTTGATTTGACAGTGAGAGGGAATTGCCTCTGTATATATTTTCTTTTACATATTTGAGCTGATCCTATTAAAAATGTATAACACACACAAAAAAAAAAAAAAAACAACTAAAAACCTACCTGGACCACCATAGCTATTCACACGTTGCTGATGTTTGTTTTGTGCGATTGCTACAGATTTGACCTGTTTTTTATTCATTCTTTTTTGTTTAATAACTTGCTGCTATTCTTTCACTCTCTGCAGCTGTCCACCCTGTCCCCCTCGGTAACGGGACGTCCCATCTCAGCCCCGGTGCCATCTCTCCCACACAGAGCCTGGATGTGCCCCAGCCTCGCCCCTACCGCCTGGAGTCCCTGGAGCTGCTTCCGGCCACTACCAAGACCAAGCGCAAGAAAAGCAAAACCAACCCTAACTTCGATGGGCCCTGAACCACTGTGGGGACTCTAACCAGCCAGACGAAACAGGCCAAGAAAAATCAACAGAAAATTACACCAGGAGCTCATTCTCCACCAAACTGGATGCTTTTTAAATGGCAAATTTTACCATGTGCAATCCGGCTGAGTTTTATACAGCTGCATGATTGCGTCGCTGCTGTAATTCATGCATATTTGACAAGAACCAGTTGATGTTGTGTTTTCAGAAATTCAATCCTCGCAATTCCGAAGAACAAACTGCTACTATAGAAGGAGGTGACAGATCTGCATGGCTATCGGCTGAACTGTTAAACTGCTGTTAATGAGCCTTGGAAAGACTACCTCGGGGTAAAGCAGGAACTGTTTGTCAGATCTCTGCAAGACCAACATTTAAAACAAAATAAAATCAATGCTTTAGTTTACAGAAAACTTTCCCAGTTGAAGAGAAGTAAAGATTTCAGTTTTTGTTATATTAAAATCCCAACTTGGATATTACAGCTTATGTCTGGTGGATCTCCACGTCTTAATTCCACACGGACACACTAGAGCCTGAAAAACATGGCATAGACAACACAAGATTCTGTTGCTTTGCAGCATCTACTTTGCAGCTGTAACAATTTTCCTTGGCAAATAAAACGCACACACAACACTTTTTAATGTTTGTAGTAAAGAGTTATAGATCTTAAAATGTATTTATTAAATTAAATGATATTCTAGCATGATTTGTTCTGTTATTGTGACAGTATGGTTTTGCTGATCTTTTCTTTCTGAAACTCGCTCCACAGACCCTGCAGCTGGGAGAAGAGGTAATTATTTGTGAATAACCCCTTCAACTTCTGCTTAGGAACCTTGTGACTGACAACCAGTCTTCTGTAAATTTCACTAGAGTAGATGGGTGTATGTTCATAAATATCTTTTAAATTTTCATCTAGGAAATCTGGGCAGTTAAAATATGTTGGTGTCAAATGAATGAACTGGGTAAGTGTTGTAACATCCATGCCTTGGAAACTGAAGCACTCTACTCAGTTAAAATAACTCACAAAATAATGAAAAGATCAAATAATGTTCAACGGTTTGTCCAGCAACTTGCTTTAGGATTTACGATGAGACTGGGGTAAAAGAAGGCAAGTGACTGCACTTTGAATTCTTTGTTCCTGAGTATGGTGCATGAAGGATTAGACTTTAGGGATGTTACCTGTACATGACTTGCTGTTATAGCATTCCAGTCCATGGTCTGTACCCAGCAAAGGGTTTGGAGGAACACCTACGAGAGGTATTAACCTAGCAAATCGCTGGTTAACGCCAGTTAAACTTGATACGATTACCTGGCAAAGTAATTGGTGAATGGATCAGAAAGCCCCTCCCCCAGCTTCCACTGTGTATGCATGTCTGTTTTTCTACCACTTTACTGACATGTATAAAAATTAAAAAAAACACACCACCAGTATAAAAACCATGTTATTTTTTTTATATTAAAAAGTCATTTTTATAAATACAAACTTTTAAACAAACAATTATTTTGAAAAAGCACCAAATTATCCCCTCCCTGCATACTGATAATTTACTAATGAAAAACAGCACCATATAACCCCTGCCAGCCCACTCAGCGACTGCCTGCTCTGGACTGCTCCAGAATCACATCCCACAATCCATCCCTTCTGGGGATGACACCACCACACAATAGTAACCAGGGGCCAGTTTCACAAAGCACTTCGCAGTCTGCTTAGCAAGCAAACAGTATCTTGCCTGTCTTCTTTCAACCGCTTTCCTGGTACAAAGTGTAAAGACAGACCTGTTTTGTTACAGAAGTCAGCCAGTCTAAATGTTTAAAAGACAAGTGTTTCTGTAGCATTAATGTGTTTAGCAGACTGCTCCCGAGAAGGGGTTTGTGAAACGGGACCCAGCCTCATTCACAGAAGGTCCCAGCTTAAAATGCTCAGATGAACAGTGCTTTTATTTCTGTTTTATATTGTTTGGAGATTGAGATTTTTTTTTTTGTTGCCAATTATTCTTCAAAAAAAGTGCGAGTCATCGTTCTATGCCTATTTAAAATAGGTAAGCTTTTCAGGCAATTAATTATTGCTAATTATAATTGGGTTTAATACATATACTGATGGTGTTTAGGTTAATTTGTAATATTATTATTACTTAAACAAATTCAAGTTTGTTTATTTTGCAGGTTTAAATGTGTAATCAATTTTACACTTGGGAATATACACTATTTTAATTGTATGAAATCTAAACTAAAAACATGGGTTGGGTTTCTGGTGTTGAAGCCATGTGTAAAAGAACAGAAATCTTTATTTAATGTAATTATTTATCTTTATCAAAGCAGTGAACACCATAAACATTACCAGTATATCATAACATTGTGTTACTTAAGGTAATGAGTAACAGGCCAGGTGCAAACCTGAGGTATGTTGTTCTAGCTTACCATCAGAGATGATCAGCAATAGTATGAGGGGCTCCTTCAATTCAAGGGTTTTTGGGTAAGGGTTGGCAGGGATGTAAATTGAGAGAGTCCAGGACGATCACATCAAAGTCATTGCTTTCAGGAGGCACAAGCCATGCTTGTGGTCCTAACAGCTGGAATGCCCCCATAATTACAAAACACAGACCTAAAATTTACTGAGCTTTATTTTGTTGAAAAGGTGGAATGTTTTGCGATTTGTCTTTGGAAAGCAGCAGAACTTCATTACATTTTTATAAAGGGAGATTGCACTGCTGATGGAAAAATAATAATACATACGATCAACCCTGCAGCACTGGGGGCGAAAACCAAAACAAAACAAAAAAAAATGGCAGACGGGCTGGTCCTACCTAAACTAGAGTCTACTTCCTTCTTGTTTTTGGTGTCCACGTTGGTACAGCTGGTCTCTTAAGGAGGGTTGTCTGAAAATAGTTAACACATGCCAGCACTATGATGGAGACATTTCTTACAGCTGAAACCCAAGTGGATATAAAATGGCACATTATTGTGACTTTCAAAGAAATTAACACTAAGGGGGGGTGGCTTTACACAGCTGAATTCTTACTGTAAGAAATGTCACTGGAAACCCTGAGAGTGTAGACAAGGGAATTGGGCAAGGGGAGGAGAAGGAGGGCAGAGGCAACCACACACAACTACTACAAAGGATAGACAACCTCTCAAGTGAAAATCCTTTTATACAGGACACTGTCAATGAGTACACATTACCTGTTTATAACTATCCCTCACCTGTAGGAACTGTTTGTTAAATAACAACAAAATTAAAAAATCACCATCACACTGTATAAACCATTAGCTTTCTGGAAGTGGGAATCAAAACACCACAGCAACCATTTCCACAGTGTAGAAATCACAACAAATGTTTCTCATTAATTATTTTCCCCCCCCCCCCCCCTTCCCCCATCCCATCCCATCCCATCCCATATCGGCTTGAACTTCACTGGACATGCTTGTCCTTTAATGTCACTTGTGTATTAGACACAAGATAGCCCTTGTTTTGATCATTAATGGGGGTGCATGCTCTGCAGGAGCGCTGAAGGCTCTGAAATACCCTCAGAATAAAAGCTGTCCCTGTCTCGCACAACAGCATACCCATGGTATTGATGTGTCCCCGTGGTTTGCTCGTGTCGAGATGGCGGGCAGTGTCGCAGTGCTGAGGTTGGGTGCCGAGGGGAGATGGGCTAGGAGTCCTTCAGCAGGCAGATGCGGGCGTAGATCTTCAGGGCGGGCCCCAGTTTGATGTTCATGGCACTCATGAGGTGGTCCTCCTTTAACAGCAGCATGGCCTGCCCATCGATCTCCTGGGAACGAAACTCATCTGCGATCTCCTGGCAGCCTAGGGGGTGAAGAGAACGGAGAGGTTAGGAAGTGGTGTGATGAGAAACTAGGAAGACATGTGCCATATTACTACGATAATTAGACTCTACAGGGACTAGCTTATTTTAAACCCAACTATTAATGTTCAGCAAGAAGGCATCAAAATGTTTGATCTTTTAGACAATCATCCAGAGAACACCACAGACACACAATATATTTATTGTAAATGCAAGATTTCCGACGCTGCACTTTATCAAATTCTAAGAAGTTTCTTTATAGTACCAAATCAACTTTGTAAACCACAAGTTTGATTTTATTATTTAAATGTTGAATACCACCAGATGGCAGCAGAGGTCTTTCTAGTCCTGGCTCAGGGTATTACTGAAGGGAATGAAAGGACATGCTTGGGACCATGAAGAAAAGGAGGTGTATAAATCTGTGGAACTATCACTGGGCTTAACATTTAAAAATAAGTGAACAGCAGTTTACAATAAACCAGGGCTGTCTCTGCACTGAATGTATGCCCTGGTAGCAACAGGGTGTATCTGTAACTGCAAGCTGTAAAGGCAGTCCTATTAGTGTTGGCATTGCTTTTTTTGGAGGATGCCACACCTGTAACATTTTAATGGAGATGCACATATTTCCAACATGGGCTTACAAGAAAACTACCAAACATGTCAAAACCCTATGGGGCACTGAATGGGCTGCATGAGACAGCTGTGCTTGTATGGGGTGCACTAACCGGGCAGGGAGCGGATGAACTCGTACACTTCTTCCACGTTCCACTTGGTGGGGTCACTGGGAAGGAAGTGCTGTGTGAGGAGGGGCAGCTCTCTCCCTGCGGGACCCTGTCTCCCGGGAGCTGCGATGGAGCTGGCGGCAGACAGTGGAGAGGGGGGCTCCTCATAGCTAGAGATATCCGAGCCCTGGCTGGACTCCTGGCTGGGATTCGAGGGGAGCGGAGAGGAGACTGGCCCGCCCAGGGACTGCAGTTTGGCGGGCTGCTAGGAGACGAACAAGAAATACATTAGAGGCATGAGGGAGGGAATGCATTGATCGATATTAATAATTTAACAATTCATTATGGAACTGCAACATAAAGTTGGCATGTTGATAAAAATATCCCAATAGCAATTTGCAATACACATGCTCCCTCCTCAGTGCCCTGCTCCTTGTGCTCGGCTAGTCACCTGCTTCTGCGCCTCCTTGTTCAGATGCTGCAGGCTGCTCTTGCGTGATCTCCTGCGCCTGTGTTTGGGACCGTCTGATTTTGGTGTGCTTTTACTCCTGTCCGGATGGAACAGGCCCACTCGTTTCGTGCAGCCAACGTTATACCTTAAAGAGAGAGGGGGGTCTATTGACTTGCATGTCACCTTCATACTGTGTTTATACACAAAATTGTATATTAAAAAGCAGATAATGAGGCAAGCAGTATTCAGCCAGCCCTGTTTGCTTGAGGGTGGGACATGTCTTTACCACACTGTTTTACAGTTGGCTTACTGAATATCTTGGCTTTTCTGAATAGATATTGATCCCCTCTTCAAAAAGCAGGTGAAAGGTTTTACTAAGGAAGACATCCCAAGCCTCAAATGTTACATATTTATTTTTCCAATGCAGAATGACTGGGTGGGACATTTTACTCAAATCATTTAGCAGTTGTGACTGTCAACATTCAAAGCGAGCTAAAGGCATGACGTGAATATGACCACTGACAATTAACTGGTGAGGATACAAATTCATGAAAAACTCACAATACTACACAAGGGCTCTATAGAGATATTGCCCAGGTAAGCAGAGCTGTATCAATATATCCACACCACTGACAAACTTGAGCAATGGAACAAATAAGCAAAAAGAATCCTGGCTGCCAAAGAGAATTGTTTTCTTTTTTTTTTTTTTAGCTTAACAATATTTACGCTACTTTAAGAACAGTTAACAGAGCACCAAACAGCTGCTTTAATTTGTGCTTTAGTACATTCAGTACTGGCTCATGCATTCATGGCAATCCTCTCCTCACGCCCACACACTTCTACAGCTCTTTCATTCCCAGGCCCACCTCGGAGTTACTTGTATTTACTTGAATACATGCTTTACACACAAGGCCAGCTTGCTTAGATCTATTCACAGCTGTGACTCAAGACTGTTCTTTTCTGGATTTCATGCTCAGATCTTGGGTTTGAAATTTAAACCACACAGAATATAAAAATCACTAAAGGGCATTGGAGAACAAGGGCGAGTAGTCTTTGCTCTGTGGCTCCTGTTTCGGCACCATGTAAGTGAATATGGTTTAAGAAGGAATACAAATCTAAGCACTTAAAAATAAACTCTCAATGTAAACTTTATGTCTTCATTCCAGAAGCTCCGCTTTATATTTAGGTTTTGATACTGCTGGTGCATGTAACAGGACGTCACGAGGTTGTCTGTGTAGAGAGGTTTGATAGAAGGGGTTTCCTTGTTTGGAATACTTGTTCAGCTTTTGGGTCTGCTCCTTCCTTGCATGTTTACTGACAAGGATTTACTTGTGCTCTGAAATTGTAATATACACTCTTGACTAGTTTTTGGAAGTGTAATTTGAATTTATATGTACTAAAACAGGCGTGTGCATTTTTAAAAGATGTCACTGAGATTTTTAATTACAATGGACCTGGTAAATGTAAATAAAGGGCTGCTTACCTCTTTGCACAGGCCATGGAACAAAACCTTTTGGACCTTTTGAACTTGTAAGCAAAGTCGACTCGGCCACAGAGCTCACACTTCAGTTTTGGGGCATCCTCCTCTTCCTCTTCCTCCTGATCTTTTAAATCTGCAAACCAGTTACAAGAAAACATTTATGAAGCACCCTCGAAAACAGTAGCAGGATTTTTATTTATTTATCTATCAAAACACACACATTATCATCTGACTTTTTGTTTTTGTTTATTTCTTTATGCTGTGTCTTCGGTGACATGAGAATACGTCATAAACACATGCAAAGACCTGAGGTGCGTGTTATTAAAGTGCGTCTCCCCCTCTCTCGGTTCTGAGCAGTGTGTCGCCCTACCACTCCCCTTCCTTTCTCCTGACCCTTACCTTGCTGTGTAAGATCCTCCATTTCAGAGTCTGTGGTATTGGGACGGTTGCTGTGAGGGATCTTCTCTGGGTCTGACTGGAGCTGCTGCTTCTGTTTCTTCAGGTTCTCAATGAGCAGCGGGGGCCGAACCACCTGGAAACAAACAAACAGGTTTCATTTAGATTAGTCTTTTAGTCTTGTAGTATGCACTTTAACCTGTCTACAGTTTGCAGAGGCAAGACATTATGTAGAGAACTGGACTAAGCAGCAACAGCAAAGTCCCTCTTCCCCGCACAGCTTGTGTTGATTCCCCTGGAACCACAGCAGGAAGCTTAATATTGCTTTGAAGCGTTGGGATGAGACTCTTGGCTTTGTTTCAGCAATTCTCAAATGGCTGGAGTGGACTACATTACAGTATGCCTTTGTCTGTACAATGACCAGAAATGTAACTCCTCTAAATCTCCACGAGGAGGCACTGTGTTCCATTTCATAAATTAGGGCCAGGGAGAACAGTACAGCTTTGTTCTTCTTGTTAGGGCACCCTTTGACATTTACTGGTAAAACATTTTAAAAATAAACCCCACAATACTCCACATTCTCAACACTTGGTCAGTTAGTCTCATGATCCAGCAATGGCCTTCACTAGGGGTATTAACAGTTCAAACACTAGCCATGTGCAAAACATTTGCCTGAACAGTTAACCGTTATCAAATATGCAGGCCAAATACAGGTGTGACTTATTAGTGTAGGCCAACCCGCCCGCAAATATTCAATTTAATGCTGGACACAAATATGTTGCAATAATTTATAAAACAACAATTGTGGGCTTCTTAGTCTTTCTACAGAGACATATGGAAGATGCAAATGCATGATGAGCCCATATGAAGCCCTGTTGAATATTTCATGTGTGACTGTCTCCAGTGAAGTGTTTGCAGCAGACTCACAGGGAAAGGCTCAGCCCCCTCCTGGATGACGAAGCCCTCGATGACGTGGGTGAGGATCTGGGGTTTGACGATGGCCTGGGGGGGCTTGTTCTCCCCGTTCTGTGGCGCGCTCCCTGCGACTGTGGAAGTGCCGTTCCCGTTCCCCGAGGTCATGGCTGGAGCAGAGGCGCCCCCTGCCTTCACATGCACTCCTCTCTCCTGAGCTTTACCTGCAGAGACAACCAGGTTAGGAGAAAAATGAAGATAGGGAAGGTGTGTTGTACCATTTAAAACCTCACCTATAATCGCCAACCTGAAATTCAGACCAAGACGTTTACACTAATGTTAAGAAAGAACTTGGGTATTTAATAATGGTTCATGGGTATTTCAGTTAAGACAAATGCATTAAATCCACATGTTTAGAATATGGTTACAATTGCATGGATCTGAAGGCATGATTGCATCATGTTACTATACCAAATTCTATCCACACAAAAAACAGTGTAGGCAAACAAAACAACTAGTCGCCTTGAGTATTAACTGAACCTCATTAGTGTTATGCCTCATACCGTTTTAGAAGGCTGTACCTTCAGAGCCCCAAGAGGGAAAAAAAAACAAACAAAAACAAACGAAAAAAAAAAGATTACAGGTGTAATAAACTATTACAGAAAATGACAATTTCGATTTTTAATAGTGGAATACTGTCCACAATGTCTATGTTCACTTCGGAATAACAGAATACGCATGGGTATTCCAAAACCTTTGATGATGATGAGTTTACAATTTGTATTCAAGGGAGGAGACAATAATAATATTGAAAATCATTTTATGCTAGAATTTAAGCCACGACATTACTCTCTTTTGTAAAGGAAAGGGACACTTCCTGAGGGACAGCCAACCCCACACTCATACTAACCCAGTGCTAGTCTACCACCACACAACACCAGATTTCCACCAACACAAAAACGCACGATAAGATGAATAGTAATAATAAATACAACATGTTCCTTAGCTGGCCAACAATAAACAAGACATACATTGTTCCCTGCTGATTGCACGCCGATCCAAAATTAGGGGATTCACATTAATATCACAGGCAATAAATGCACAGTTCAACAGCTCAATAAAATGTGTCTCTTCGGTTTACGACTAATACACAATGCACGAATAAATACGGCGTAACAAGTTACATTTCCAAAGTACGTACGATATTGTCTAAAATATAATGCAATCATAAGATCACATTCCCACGTGAATTTCCTTCAACCATAATACTTCCTTGAGAAGATTCTGAAACTCGGGCGACAGCTTCCTCAATCCGAATAAAAAAAAACACGCAATAAACTGTCTGTGCTTGCAAAACAATCGCGGTTCAAATTACAGTGTACTAAAACAAATTATTCTTTCATGAAAAATATTCACCAACCTGTGTTACTGTTAGTTTTCAGCAAGTCAGCAGCCCAGCCGTTCGCCGTTACAGAAATCCCAATACTATACATCTGGGAATTAATCCTAACAATACACTCGGCAAGCAGCACACGCCTTTGTTCCGTTCAATAATTCCAAAGACTGCTCGCGTTCCTTTTCAACAACGGGTTAATTGTCGGGGAAAACAAAAATACAAACAAAGCGGCTGGAAGGGGGACTTCACACACGATATTCCACGAGCCGTATCTCCCATCCCAGGTCACAATACGAGAAACGACAGCCCCAAACTTTTCGTTTTTGTATTTTTTTTTACTTATTTAATCAATCTTTCCCGCACAAGCCCAAGAGACATTCTCTAATGCTCTTTGTAAGGGGGAACTGAATAGGAAACGCTGCGACTCGGCCATTGGCCAGCAGCGTTGGTGTAATCAGCCAATTGCGACACCGTTCTGTCGGCAGCTGGCGGATGTGATTGGAGTGATTTACTCCAACATCATTGAATGTCAGAAAGATGGGGGCGGGGATTACTTTGGCCGACTGCACTGAAATGCGCAACTGAGAAAATTCATTCGGTTTTAGTTTCGCAACGTGGAGGGGTGTTTTATCCACCCACACACAAAGTCTAAAATCCACGTTTTAATGCATTGTGGCCACGGTTCAAAATATAGAACAAAATAAATATAGCTTTAGGTCCATTCTTAAAGTAGCTGCACAAAACAAATTCTTAATCTAAACAACCACCAGTATCCCTGTCTCTAAACTTAAGGCCATTAACATACAGTACAAACATTTATCTGCATCCCTGCTGTTACACGACTACATAAGTCTATTGGGGTTTCTTACTGTAGAAGCAGACTCTGTCAGGCAATAAGAAACTTCACGATGGCTGCTACCTGTAGATTTTCTACAGGCTCTAGTCACTCTGATAAAATGCACTGTTCTGGCTGCAAGTCTATAACGAAGACACTGATATGTGTCAAGAGCTCTCTTAGAAATACACATAAAACCGGAGAACAGAGAAGCATTTACCTTCTGGAAGAGGTGAGGCAACATGATCCTGGTAGAAATTAAGGGTCCGTTTATAACTTTTAAACAGGTGTGAGATGTGGAACGGGATTCCCTGGGGAGCCCAGCGTAACGGGACACTGCAGCAGCCGAATGTGATAATGTGGATATTGTGCGGATTACAGATGGATTAGGAGGCTCCAAAAGTGACTGCGATTAGTTCAGGCCACGTCGTGAAGTCTGTTTGACTAGTACTGGGCGGGGTTGGAAAAATCTATCTAAATGAATGAAAAAGTTCTGGATAATAACTAACTTTTTATTTCTGCATCAATGATATAATTCTAGCAATTAGGTTGGGCCTTTATTGGTTCAGGGCTGTCCGAGAATGGTTTTTTGCAATTTTAAAACCATTATTATATTGCATTTATATCACTCGCTGAAAATGAGCTGGCTTTCTTAATCAGGAATCTGAGGGTCTGTACTGTAAGCTTGGTCATGTTTGCTTGTGATCTGTCCTGTTTCAGTGGGTAAAGCAGCATTGTACAGGTTTTTATAAGTAGGTCACCATGACCCACAGCCACGGAATGTAGAACAGCACCCCATCGTAACACATGTCTAAAGAACGATGTGGCATGTGCTTTCCAAAATACAGCTCTCCACTGCTCAGTAACGTGAAAAAGTAGATCACCACGACCTGTATTCACCATGGGTTAAAATTCCTTACAGGTGCGTGATTCTATAAATCTGGCCCACAGTGTCAGTTCAAAATGAGCAGTGCTGCTAGCTTACAGTGAGGGCCTATCATACAATATTTTTGTACTGCAAAAAGATACAACAGTATATATATTTTTTCTTACATAACACCCACAATTGAACTTGACCTAGAGAATCATATAATAAATATGTGTACCAAATATGAAGCCGACCACAATATGGTTGCCATTTTAGGGTACCGTTACATTTGCCTATGAAAAATATGAAGACAGCATCTCAAACAGTTTATGAAATACGAACCACTGATGCAATGGCAGCACACTTACAAACAAACAGGATGAAACATAAACTTTTAAAATCAGAACCAAACTGGCTGCAGAATCCAGTCTTATCTCATCCATAACTATTACACACACTTAATAGTGCTAAATATAGAAATACTAAACTAAACTTAAACTCAAAGACAAATGTTTCGACAACGATTATTTTAGTATTACTAAATCCAGTCTCATCTCTAGACAGTATGTTTTCTATCGCGATGTTACAAAAGAAAATAACATTGTTATATATCCTCAGCTGAAATGTGTAATCCTGCAAGTGACTTCCATCTCTCAACAGTCTGTACTGCCAGCCGAGAGCCAGGCTGGCCTCCTAGACAGCAGATCAGAATCTGATAACGCTTTCTGTGGGGTCATAGTTACAAGAAGCATGTGGTTCACTGCAAGCGTCGGGTGTGGGGAATTTATCTTAAGAATCCTAGAAATATATTGCTTTTTTTCCCTTGCACATTTGTCAAATTCTCCCACGACTTTCAGGCAAAAAACGTTTTGAGACAGCACGTGAAATCTGATTCAATACATATGGTAACTGTTCATCTGAGCTGAAATTATGCAGAGGTTATTCAATTCAACATAGGGGGGCTGGCATGAAGGAGAATTGAATTTCTGTGGAAAACTGTGATTTGTGAGAGATCTACGGTCGCTACTTGGTAGCTGAGTCTCAAAGGAGTAGTAGCCTAGCTGCTTTCTCCAATATTTGGATAAGAGCTTTCTTGCAAAGTCCCTACTCATTTTTCTATAAACCGTTTACTTCGATTTAATCTTGCCACCACACAATAGATGCAATGGATGCAGCCCTATGTGCAGTGGACAGCTCAGATCCTGCACAGGAAGGAAGCATGTATATAAATTGAGAAAACTACACAGTATACGGCAAAATCCTTTAAGGATTTAAGTTAAATAAATCCCCCTTGACCTGTTTTTTTTTCCTTTAAAATTATTGAAAATTAAGGAATTTGAAGAAAGTAACTTCAAAATCTCAACAATCTTTGCAAACAGCACTGATAAAATTCAGGAGGAATGTACCATACACTCCATCTTCAGCACAAGACTTAAAACCCACTGAAGAGTTGAACCTTTTGTCTATGCCATCCATGCCCCAGACGCACCTGCCCTTCCACCTGCCACACATGCCTTCTTATCCCCCTTGCACCCCTGCCCTTTGGGGAATACTGAAGCTAAACCCCTCTTCCCTAATTAGAGCCACTGCTGTCACTGTCTCACAAGAGCGAGAGTTAGACAATAGACGCCAGGGCGTGACAGATTCACTCTTCCGCTTGAGGGGAGAGACAGCGCAGAGAAGTCCATTGTGGGCCGGCTGGCAGTCTTACAGATGGTAGTGATGTAAGAGGCCTGCCACTCTGGCCCAACTACAGCCCAGGGTACAGGCTGCCATTCTCAGGGACAAGCTGGGACAGCTACCATCCTGCTTGAGTGATTCAGAGAGAAATCTCTCCAAACCGTCTGCTGGGCTGCTTTTGGAATTTTGGAAGTTTCTATGATAGCTCTCTGGCTACAGGCCTGCATATGTATTACTAAATGTTACAAAGACACTTACACTCAAAATATAAAAGCAGAAAACCCACATTTGTTACAAACACAGTCTGTATTTCTCCTTATATATTTTTTTCTTAACAGAAACTGGAAATATAAAAAAAAACATCAAGCAAAATAAAATAGTACAAAATAAGAAGTGTGATTGTTCTCTGCCCTATTTCTCTACTGCTGTCGTCCCGAATGCAGACAGAAGTCAGCTAGAGCTGGATCAAGGGAACCAACAGATGGCTCTGAATAGGAGTTTGCTGCACTCAAGTAGCAATCCAAAAGGAAAGCATTTATTTGACGTTTTCAGAATTTCCATTGTGGAAAAACATATGTTGACGTCCTTTTTAGAGATGGCACAATATGCAAAGCCCTTTTTAAAATCAAGGTTCAGTTTTTGTGTAAGGAAAATAAAGCTGTTCCAAAACGAGTAGCAAGCAACTAAGATTAATTTAAGGCAAAAGTGTGCCCAAGTTGTTTGTTACTAATTGAATTTCTTATAATAAATAATGATCTTCTAGACTAGAGGCAAACATTATTACAAACTAATTGTTTGCTTGCATACTCTTATTCAATAAAACTTACACCAAAATTTACACCAAAAAATGTGTTAAAGATGCAAGGGCCAAATTTCTGATAAATACAACATTAATAGTATCATACCAACAAGAAATCACTTTCCTTCTGAACAATTCCTTGTTTTTATGCAGTTAAAATAGTTTTATTCCTTTCAGAAGTTTGCTATTTCCCTTGGCCTTTTTGTTAAATAGGATTATTTGTCCCATACATGCAAGTACCCAAAATCTCATCCTCTAAAACAAGATAAGCAATAGTAAATGTATTGTCTTTCAGGTTAAAATCGGCTTTCAGACAAATGCATTTATGCTTTTTTTTCTATTTTGCTCTTTCTAAGCTATTGCCCAAACCAGTAGTTCAATGTGTTTAAAAGTATAGCGCTACACAGGCTGTGTGAAATGGGGCTTGTTATCTTGTCGCTCTCACTAATCAGCATATCCAACTGGAAGGTGAGATCTTAATGAAACACTTGGTGACAAGGTGCATCCTTCAGCAGCCAGCTGTCTATCTACTTCCCAACCAATACCCTAGAGGTGGATGAATCACAGTTTCATAACCCCTTTCAGCCCAGTCAAACATTCCTATACTTTAGTAAGTAAAGTCATGACTTGGCTTATACTTGGATATGCACTGCTTGCTGTGAACAGTTACTCCTTTGGTTTCATATATAAACCCACGCACCCTTGTCCTAGTTTAAGCACCCCGTGGTTGAAGATGAGTGCATATGCAAGGCGTGGGGGCTGAGAGGTTTTTAAACTTTACAACAGCATGGTGGGACAAAGCCTATGTATGTCAATTAATATCTTTGTATGTGTCTCTATGTAATAGTATAAATAGCTGTATGTCCCAATTTCTATGTTATAGCTTGAGATTCAAAGCCCAGAATATGGATAATCAGTTAATTGGTATGAATTTAGGAATAGGTATACAAGGCAGTGGCTACAGCTGGTTAGGGGGTTGTCGCAGTAGGAGCCAGAGAGAAGTGGTTTGTGTGCAATTGAGTCACAGCAATAGAGAGTTCTCTAGAGTATTTGGCAATCCAATCCTGATCTTTGCAATGGTTCTGTGTCAACAAACTGCAACTTTGTAAAATGGACTTATATGATGGAGTTTATCATGGACTGAACTAATGTATGGTTAAAGTCATCTCTGAGTGCTCCATGCTTATAAGAAATATACCACAAATACATGCCATGAATAGCATGTTCTCAATAAACTTGGAAAGCATTTCTCAGCTCGAACTTAATCTGTATACACATGGTAAGTTGTGTTAACGATATTAAAAGCTTTTAGATGCTTTTCTAATACCATTTCACTTTTTTCTTACTCTTGAACCTTTCTTAAATAGTCCCGCATTCAAGGCCAGTCTTGCATATAAGCAGATTTTCTCAAGATAATCGCATGCACCTATTTGTGTGATTATACGGTATGCACTATGCATATACTGTGTAACGCAACACTATACAAACAGAGGAAAACCCCTTCCAATCGCTGTGTCTCCTGTGAGTCATGTGATAATGCAACTCTCCCATGATTCCAGCATCCTGGAAATAATGCAGGCAAAGCATACTGTTGAGAATTACTACTATACCTGATCTATTTATATTTTTAAGAAATGGATTGTAAAACCTTGGTTTGAACTTCTATAAGCTACTGTAATGAATTAATGTTCCAGCATGCAGTCAGAGGAGTGCAGCAGTGTACCTTGCGTGGCTGGCTTGCTGGCATCTGGTTTGTGCGGCTCTGTCGTTGTCGCGGTAGGTGAAGGCGTGGAGAAGGGCTGCTGGACGCTGCTGGTTCTGATTGGCTCCCTGGCCGTCACGGGGGTCACCTTCTCTTTACTCGCACCGTCATGGACCAGTCTTGGGGGCTGAACAGGGAGGCAAAGACTAGCAATGTCAATCACACCAACAATGTAAAAAAGAAGACGCTGGGCCATCCTTAAAAAGTGTTGGTTTGTTGAATGAAATAGGCTTCTGAAGTTGGGTAGGTAGATTTTCTGTTATGAAGATGATATTTTCTGTTTTGGGTTATGTATTTTAAACACTGTACATTCCCAAATCCTGTTCTCAAAAATGTATAAAGTGTAAGAGGTGCTGACCATTATCAATGCAGGATGAGGGGATTTAAACCACCTAATATACACATCGCTACATATCTCTTGTACTAAAAGGGCATCTACAGTTGCCTAACCTTTTTTAGTGCTTTCTTTTGTTTAGATTTTGATAAATGATGCCCGTTGTGCTATTTCTTACCCTATCAGACACGTCAGGTTACGACACATTATCAGGACATTAGTAACACATAAAAGGGAATTTCTTAGTGAGTCTGAATCTGCACTCAGCAGAGATCTTCAGGGAGGGGCTAGCCTTGAGCAGTGCTATTTCTGTCATTTTCTATTACATGTGCATGCTCCGTTTTGATTACCAAACAAGACCAGGCAGCATTTTGTGCCTCCACTCCCAAAAAAATATTAACCTTAATATCTTGTGTCACATAATTGTATTCAAGTGTTGAGACAACAGATCTTTATAAGACTCCCTAAAATTATAAGATCTTGTCAAACTAAGCTCGTAATAAAACCCGCAATGGCTCAATCTGCTTTGTAGTTGGAGTCTTATTTCCATGCCTGATGGCTCTAATTTACATTTGGGAATGTTTTACATTGTAGACTGTGTTTATTGTATTGATTGAGCATCAATGAAATCTTGACTGAAACTGACATGCACCAGGGAGATTACATTTATTACAGAGTCCAACCCAAGACCAATGCAGCTCCTCCCTATGGGCAATCAGGCATGAACGAGATTCCAATCACACTCCCATGGCTCATTTGTACTAAGTTAGCCACTGGGGTCCACACAGTCTACTCCTATAGTTTCTCATTTTTGGTCTGTTTGCTTACCGTGGAGGGCACAGGCTGGATCTGCAGATTGACGGCTGCCACCTGCACAGGCTGGGTGCTCTGCTGGGCCTGGCTCAGGGCCGAGGGCTGCCCATTGTGGGCGACGGTCTGGGGGCCCAGCGTGGAGTGGAAGATGGTGGCCTGGGGACTAGGTGTGATGTGCTGCTTGGGCAGGACTGGGATGGTGCATTGCTGGGTCTGGGGCTGCACTGTGGGCTGGATAGTGAGGGTCTGGACTGGCTGGGGCTGGATGGAGGCACAGTGGAGGAGATGAGGCTGGGACCTCTGAGGGATGTTCGGCTGTGGCTGCTGCTGCTGCTGCTGCTGGATCACAAACTGGTGCTGCTGGATCTGCTTGTGCTGCTGCTGGATGTGCTGCTGTTGAATCAGCTGGTGGGGCTGGATCTGTGTGTAAGCTGGGGATCATTAAACGCAGTCAGTCTGGATTAAATGACATCTTGAAGCTTGTCATCAATTCATGTTCATGCTTTCATGCTGCATAATAGTGTTGTGGGGTTTGTCCTGAACTAAAGAATGTCATTGAAATACCCTGTGGAGATTTTCTAAAAAATTGGATTTTTATTAGGTAATAGATTAAACGTTTAAACGTTCTTTGTTTATCGTTTTAAACTGTCAAACACATTGTCAATGGAAATTTGTGCTTGATTTAGTAATTACAGTCGTCTTTATGTTTTACTTTTTCATTTATTTCCTACTTGATTTTCACACGCACTGCTTTACAATGCTTCAATATACTATAAATAATTAAACTTTTTGAAATGGGACAATCCTAATAAAATATAATGTTTTTGGCTTAACTTTTAGTTAAATACTATACAGGATTTTTAGTTTTTTACAGTTTAAACCTTAGCAACCATTACCTTAACACACTGAAGCCGGCAGACACTGTAAAACATGCAACGTGAAAACAGTTTATGAACGTCAAACAATTCCCATACAGCAGCAACTGTAGTGTTCTAACTGCTGGTAGATTGAGGAAATTGCTTTTAGCAGCTGTCATCAGTTGAAATTTCCACTGCTGAAACTTCTAAGGGAGAAAGAGATACCTGAGCATGTAACCTATCTCCCAGGCTGTGTTTTCAATACATCTTTGGCCAAGACTGATAACCTACTGACGTCTAGTGTCTAGGGAGTAAACAATTGCTTAAAACCCATTAAATTAAATGGAACAGCTCAACACAAACAGCTCCACATAGCCTTCCTGCACAGCACGGCTAACATTACTATCTATTCCCCTCTTCCTTTCTTTACTAACATTCTTCACATAACTGCATGCCTTACATTTCCTCCAAATATAAACTTTGGTGAGTTACCAGCCTTAGCAGAGCTCATGACAGAACGACAGAATTTCTAGAACACTTTTCATGGGCTCACTTCATAGAGTTTTAATGTTCCGTTACCAGTTTTAAATGACCATGGTTATCTTAAATCTTAAACAAAAACAGATGTTCAGTTACTTGCCATTGATTGGTACTCAATTGTAAACTGAGGGAAGTACAGCATGTTTTGAAATCAATACCCTAATGAATCGATTTATTGAATACCTGCCAAAAAAGCAATTCTGAGTACAAGTAACAGCCCACCTCTACTCAAACTGCTATAGATTGGGAATCATACTTGGGGGGGTTTTGATGTTAATGATTAACACTGCTGTTTATTCTACAAACACCAACATAACCCTTATTCTTTGTTCCCTGCAGCCTATTAATGGTGCAGTTTACTGTGTTTTTGTAGCTATAGCAGAAGTACAGCATGCACAACGATTCCCATCTGTTCTGTTTTATTTGAGCATGAAAAAGCTCCAATAAAACAGACATTTGTCCAGCCACAAAAAGGCCAATCATTTCTAAAAATAAATACAGGCTAACAGAGGCTGCAGGGAGTAGCTTTTATGTCCACATCAGGGGGTCTCCTGCATTATTTTTTCGGAAGGCAGTGTTTAAACAGGTCAGTGAATTCACCCAGCCGTGTACTGTACAGTTCTGTGCATTGTCAACTTCAGGGACCGGGATATAATTATACATGAAGGGTGAATCTCTGATTGGCTAGTGGTGACAACATGATCCTTGCAGTAGGACCATTAGTCCAGCTGTCTGAATCTCCAGGACTCTAAGGGGTTAATGCTCTAATTTCCCATCACTGAGCTTCTCGAGATTGGACTATTTCTGGACTTTCTGTACTGTGCCAACATGAATGAACGCATCACTACCATTTTAAAATCCCTCTGTGTTGGATCTTTGTTGAATATTTGTTGTTTTTTTTTAAAGTTGTGCTCGTCCTAATTGGCCTTGGCCTGATTACTTATCGATTTGATCTCATTTTTGTTCTGGTTGTCTATTGAGGTCTATGGATACTCCAAGACATCTTATCTATGCTGGGCTGCCATGCTGCATTTGAGATGTAGTCTGTTCATGTTTTTTTTTTTTTTTTTTTTTTAAGTAGGCTGAAGACTTTTGTGACAAGACATTTTCCCTGCAGTGTTTGTGTTTTATCTGTAACACGCCCTGAGGAGCTTGAACATTAAATACTATATATAGGAATAGCGGCCCTTGGTTCTTTTCATTTGCTCTCGCACACAGAGGCTGACTGCCAGTGAGACAGGCCCACCCCAGAGCAGGCTGGAGTGGGCCCAGCACAGGGGAGGAAGCTTGATGACTCAGGCCTCCTACGCCCATCTCCCAGGATCAGAGACTGCACAGCACAACAAGGCCCGGAAACCCCCCAAAGTTCCCAGGATCAGTCTTGTGATAATCTGCAACTGCAAGGGAAGCAAGCCAGGTAGCCTGCTACATTAGGAAATACTCACAACAGCCTGGGAGAGAAAACCGCAAGACTGGTAAAAAATATAAAAACAAGTATCCTATAGTGTCCTCAAGCCTACAACATTCTTACAAGTACACCAAATTATTGAGCCATGAGAGACCTTATATAATCTTTATACAGTCAGTAGGTGTGTTTTTTATATAAAGTTTTTTTTTTTTTTTTGGGGGGGGGGGGGGGGGGGGGGAGGAGGAGTCATATACAGTACAAAACACAACCAGAATATAGTATACTGCTTTTCTAAATTCCAACCAAAATGATTTCTTTATTATAACTTATATGCCTCAAAGGTCTATTTTTGTTGTTGTAGTTTTTTGCAACATTGAAACGCTACATTTTATAGTGGAAAAATGTTCCAATCTAACTATTAGTTTCATAAACACAATACAAAATTCGAAAATTTTATTTCAAAACAAAGCCTCTTGTATTCCAAAAACACAAGATAAGCAGTTTTCGTTTTTGTGCGACAAATCTAATAGTGGCATGGGTAACTATCAAAAACACAAAATGGTATTCCCTAACATTACTATACCATTTACTGGCTGAATAGTTTTTCCACCACATGCTTAATGCAATTTGTTATGCTAACATTCCAGCATTGCTACTGTTCTTCTAAGATTCCTAACTACCATTTCGAAAACAATAAATAAAACGTCAGAAAGAATTGGGCATTATTAACTTTAATTACTAGCGTGCTATTATGATAAATGCTGTATATATGGTACTAACCTTGCAATACGAAGGCTACCGAGTTTACGTGTACAGCTAATCAGTTACTGTGACATAAGCACAGCGCACGTGTCATTTTGCAAATCTGTAAAATAAATACTGAGCCGTGCGTAAACAATCCTACCCCTGCACGCATTGTTGGTTTTGTCTCTTTACTACTAGTGGTGACCGAGTTCTCTTCCTTCCTGCACTCATTGGTGTTCCGAGAGTCAAGCCGTGCTGATCACCCCTGTGCCCCTCCTTCGCGCGCACTTTCACCCGGCTGAATGTTTAAATGGGGCTCCGAGGGGCTCCGGGAAGGTGGGTGTGCGTGGGAGCGGAAAGGGTGATTCAATTAGAAGGAAGATACCGTGGCATTTCTTTCCCAGCAGTATAATCACCATTTAAACCATCATAAACTAGTTATGCATATTTTGCTGTTGTTAAATTAAACTACAACGGTTGTAAATGTATAATTTAACCCACAGAGAAAGTATACTTATTTGAACAACTGTGATTTAGCACTACACATTACCACTTGTGGTTTGATTTTTTTTTTAATAGTTTTATGATTCATAATATGTTATTATGAATGATAATATAAAATATAATTCAGGAAAGTGTTTTTCAATGTATAGCTTGGATACCTCCAGTCAGGTGCCAGTACCTTGTCTTTCCAACATCTAGCTTCACAGTTTGTGGTCAAACGTCTCCTGGGAACACCCATCCAATGTTTCGGCAAATTTGGTTCTCAAGATATACCTTTCATTAATTAGCCCAATTAATCAGAAGCCAGGAATGCTAACAAATGTCTAAATATACTGTAGTTAGACCCCAGTAATTGCACTAACTGCTCCCTGTTTTTTTTTGCATGTATTTGTATTTCCCAAAGACCCCTTAAAAACTATAACCCAACAGCCCCAGCAGTATTGTTCCTAAAAGCCTTTACATTAAGGTCTCATTGCGGTTGATTTAGAGTGCCGGTGCAAGTGAGTCAGTCAGCTCCAGGGACTGGTGCTCTAGTGTGAGTCTGTTTCTGCTTAGGCTTCCAAAATAAATAAACTCTAAAACAGAAAGGGGTTGAAATGTTTTTTCTTCAGTTAAGTGGTTTTAAGTCTAAATTTGATCTTCATAAGTAGACCCCCCCCCAGTGAGATAATAGCCTCTCTCAATAAATCACAGCAGTTTTTAACTGTTAGATCAATAATGAATGCTTTTAATGAAACCTCAGGTTGAACCAATGTAATTATGTGTTAAAAAGAGTGAAACAAAACAAAAAACATTACTTTAAAATCCTCTGATTAGCAACATTATCACTGGTCTTTAAAGCAATATAGAACATTGAGCCAGGTATTCTTATGGATGTTTCACTTTAGATGTCACTCTCTGACTGCACTCCTTGTTAAAAAGGCTTTCAATTGGTAATACAACTCTTTAATTTTAGCACCAAGTTACTTTAGTTTTCTAGTCTTGCGGTTTTGATTGGAGATATCTTTCCTATACTGAAACAGCAGTCTGCAGTTTAGAGTGGGGTTACCATTCCTGGACCTGCATAGATGTCTCCAGTATTTAAATAATGAAACACCCTTTTAGTGGCTAAACGTGAAAGACAGACATGATGTAGCTCCTTTAGGTTTCTGATGTACAAACTAAGTTACAATCTCAGTTTGCAGGTGGGTGGAAGCAGAGGTTGCAACAATCCTGTGCCGCATTGCCTGCCTGGCTGTGCTTGAACTGCTCTGTGTCAGCTGCAAACCTCCCTGCCAAACCACTGCAGGCTCTGAGATTATACTGCAAGCATTTGCTGAGTGTCCAGTCTTTTTTTTCCATCTTGCATTTAAATCAGCAGTCCTACTCCAGACTGTGTTTTCTGAGTCATAGAACAACTATTTTAGTAAAACACATGCCCACCACAGATGTAAATACTAAATTAGAGCTCTAGGTATTATTTTAAAGAAAAGTAGCTCACCATGACCTATGTAAAATGTATAACATGCGTACATATGTAAAGACAGACAGGCAGGCCCCTCCTATAGGGGGTCTGGATTCCTCAAAGACTCCAGAATGTCCTAAACCAATTTCATTGCAATTGGACAAGCGGTTCTCTAGATATATGTAAAACACTGAAGTGTGACAAAGCCACCTCCAATATATCAATACAAAGACCAATACCAATCCACCATCAGAAACACAGACACAGACAGCTTTGACGGCACAAAACAACATACTGGACCAGACCACTTTATTAAGAAGTCTCCTAATAGTCTCCAGAATTGAGGTTAGTGAGACACACAAAGATTAATCTTAAACCTATAACTTTATGTATGTATCTGTGTACAGGGACCCTCTATAATCCCACTGTACTCTTAGAGTTTAGTATCTATCTGTTTTTAACAGCATATTGCCCTCCTCCTTGTTCAAAGTGGATTGCAATAAAGCCCTCTAAGCTGTGCTTTAACAGTAAACGTGACCACTCTGCAGAGATGCAATTTTTCCATGCCCAACATCTGTTGTGTCTTTAACATTACTGGACAGCAGTGTCTTTGTGCACTTTTGTTTTCTCAGCTGCTTCTTCCAAAGCAGATGCAGGTTTCCCAGCGTTTTCTTCAAGCTGCTACACTGAAGAAGCCCCAGCTCCTCTCCAAACGAGTCTGAATACTGATTCAAGGCTTAACTCCAGGGTAAGTGAACCCTCCTGCTTGATCTCTCCACCCCTTACTCACTCCTTGAAAAAATCTGCTGGTCCCTTTGTTAAAGGAGAGCTCACCAGGGCTATAAAATCCTTTTCTCTCACTTACACTATAACGACTCCCTTTTGGTTCCAGAATATGGAATTTGGAACTATGCACGCTGAAGATCAGAAATAATTAAACTGTGTCTTCCTGGTATCGTATCACTTCCTGTGCAGGTCACATGGCCTAGCAAGACCACTGGAGGCAAACAGGACGTGATTAAATACCAGGAAGCAGCAGCAACTGTTACCTCTATAGCATGGACTACAATAATATCACACTTTGCAAAGAACCACAATTAGTTTGAGAGAAGACAAAGATTCCTCTATGCTATTGTTACAGAACTATACAATATAAATATCCACCAAATGCAATTTACTACAGCAACCACATAAGGTAATAATTATTAATAAACCCAAAAGGCTGGTATCACCTTAAGCAGCAAAAAGCTACTTTATTGAATTATGTTATTTAGCTTTTCTGTCAAAAAATCTTAAACAATATTAATTTATTAAATTAGTACATTCATTTGAATTCCGGAGGGGAAGGAATACCCATGTAATGTCACTATGTATCCGTGTTAAAACTGGCCTCAGGGTTCCCTTGTCAGATAAATGATCTGCTTTTCAGATGTAAAAGTAGAAAATAAAAAGTCAATCTATAAATAATATGAAATAGATTAATACATTGAAAACAACACATGCGTGCTGCGCACTGACAGCAGGTGGGTTCTCCTTTGACCATTCAGACAGGATTGCTCCATGGGTGTCATCACCACAGCAACCAAATTAGTCATTTCCTCAAGTGGAGTGGCCAGACTTAATTCAGACCCAGGCCTTTATTCTTATAGTCAGACAAAGCTACCAGCTAAAGGCAGACAGCTCTGCTTTGAATGGCTGCACACACAGAGACACACACACACAGAGACAGAGACACACACACACAGAGACAGACAGGCACATACAGGCTTACTTACTCACATTCACAGACATTAATCCACACAGACACCCACGCACACAACAATACACTCCTAGACTGAGCACAGTACATTGAGGGACATCATTTGCACTACAGTTGGAACAATAATCGATCTATAGTGATATTAAATCAATCATTTGTTCAGTCTTTTGCACAGAGGTCCTGAAATGGTAAAGACGACAATGTTTCGTCTAGTCGCTTCTGCTTGCACACTGAAGAAGGCACTAGCCCACACATGTGTCTGCTTGACTTTTCTCTATAGTTTTACCTGAGAATTGTGATTGAGCATTTTGAATTAGGGATAGTTTGTCAATGTATTGCATTTTATAATAGACACTGTGCTGTTTTAGTCACTCTCCTGGGTGACAAGGTGTAAATTAATTGGGATGCACGTTGACTACGTGTGGTCTCCTACACCAAATATACTGTACAAGTCCTGTATGTTTATATCACGGCACTAAAGACAAAGATTGAAAACATTTGTCTATATTATGTTTAGTTCTTGTACCATTATCTTCAGTGAATTTGGGGTTTATTTAAAAAAATAAATAATGCACACCTTTCATGATTTCACTTTTTGACTTCAGTTGTAAGCAGTGAGAATTGAGTTTTCACCCAAAACCTTTTACTAATTGCAATGACTTGACATCTCAGCCCACTGAATTGAATAGAAAGGCAACGGATTGATGCGAAACGCAAACCATACGGTTCAAAGATGAACGCCTTACCATTCAACTAAACAGCCAGCTCTGCAGTTGAGAGGTAAGTACATGTCTTATGCTGATGTCAGTATTATTAACTCCTCAGCCGCTAGGAGGAGATCCATTACACAATGATGAAGTGTTTTTAAGTAATGGACGAAGCCTGAACCCTTACCTGGAGTGATGAGGGGGTGGCTGCACACGGGCGTCACGTTCCTGCTCACGGTCACCACACGAGTCTCGAGGCTGGCTGGGCTCTCTCCTTTCTTCCCTCCCTCCGATGAGGCTTCACACGAGGCTCCCTTCCCCACCAGAGTCAAGGCCCCCTGCCCTGGAGCTTTGGGCTGGGAGGCAGCAGAGCCAGCGGGGGGAGCAGCCTGGCTGCCGGGGGCCGGTTTGAGGCCCAGGCTCTGGAGCTGAGACTGGGAAGGGGAGGCTGAGGCCGGGCCCTGCTGGCTGCGGAGAGCCAGGTTCTGGACCTGAAAGAAAGGATTGTGGGACTGGAGGCCCATTCATGCTGGGTCAGGCATTTTAAGAGAGAAATCGTTCCATTAACGAGGGGCACAGCAAACACTCTAAAGAGTACTTGTTGGTAAACTGAATTTCCCTTGATTTTTGTTTTTTTACTGATTCTAACCGTGACCATTAAACCACTTGTAAGCCATGGGTATGCGTATGGGTTATATTTCACATGCTTTGAAACTGGAATGTAGTATTCTACAGAAATACATTAATATAGAAAAATGGTTTCACAAATATTGATAAACACAAAGTGACTGTGGGTGATAGTACAGTATATTGGTAGGGAATAAAATACTATTTGTCATTAATGAACTGCCATGGGTAATACCAAAAGTTTGAGAACGAGAAACAGCCATTCGGCCCATCAAGGCCCGTCCCTTGTTCCAAAACACCACTTGTTTACTTGTGACATACTATAATACTGTTATTATTACCATTATATTTAATATGCATGCTAAAAGAAAGGGGAAATATTGCAATTAGGCTGTTGTTTTTTAAAGAGAATTTGAACGTTTCTCTTGTTTGGAATGAACTTTTCTGACCTTAAAAACACAACCAATATTACACTTAAAAAAAGGCCTATGATAGTCAGTGGTTCTCTGCTGCCCTCTAGTGGAGCTTGCAGGATGTGTAGGAACCGTTTCCCCACAGTAATAACAGTAGGCTGTATTAAACAGGCTGTTTACCTGGGAAGAGGCTGTTTGTTGGCCAGAAGACTGATTGGAGACCTCTTGCTGGACAGCAGTGACTGTAGCGGTTGGAGTGAAAATGAGCTGAGGGGACAAAGGGACAGCACGGCCTAGGCTCCTAGCTACTTGCACAAGGTTACTCTGCTGTGCCTGAAAATCACATCGAAATGACCTCAAAACCAGACACAGCCACAGAGAAACTAAGAAAACATTTCAATCACGTACCATGCAGTGTTAGCAAACCGCTCTGTTACAAAGAACATGGTGGCTCTCCTCAATGGAGTTTACCATACAATCACACAAAAAGCCATGTTTATGTGTGTGTGGGCTACGCTATTCATTAGATAAGCTTGTGTGCCTGTATATACAAAACAGAGTGAAATAGATAGAAAAAGAAAGCAAAGATTTATTAAGGCATTGATATGTTCTTGTATCACTGAATACTGCATGCAATACAATTACAAATCTATTTTGTTCAATTACAGTTACAATTATGCTGCAATAATTAAAATTATAATTACAATTACAATAAAATGTAACATAAACAACCATACCCATTAAGATGTGTACTCTCTTCATGCTAAATAACCCAGCAGTAATCACCGGTACAAATACAGAAAATACATGAATATACATGAATAATGATCGAATAACAGATACATGCAGAATTGAACTGTAATTGATCAATTATATGGTATAATTCAATTATAATTACACAGGTGTGCCAAGGTTCAATGAATTAGGAATTGCACAATTACATTGTAATTGGCCCCAGGTTGGTTGGGAGAGAGGTCTCAGATCTCTTGTTCATCTCTTTGTGGTAGAATATGGTCTAGATTCAATCATCATGGACAAACCGAAAGAACATGCGCAAGCACAGGGAGATATGGGAATTTCTATTGCATAGCCTTGGTATACGAAGGTGTTTTTGCACTGATAGGATTAACTTGAAGAAACTAGAAAACAATTTTTGTAATTGTTCCCAATTCACAAATACATATTTTGGAACTGTTTTAAGGACTGTTTAAAAACTAGTTTAAAATGAGAACAAACTAATAAGCCCCTTTCACACTTCATTGATCACAATGGGCTTTAAAACAGTCCTTATTAAGACATTCATTAAAACAGTCCTTAAGGTTTTGCATATAGGTACCTATTATCGACTCTGATATAAAACTACCGATATGCCAAGCCACTATTATCAGTACAATGTGTGGTCATGTTACATTACTGCAACTGTACCGAAACTAAGTTAGAATCAATTCAAAGCAAATAATAGGAAGTTTCACACCATTGCAAGAGACTGTGCTGTTTAAAAAAGGTCAAACCCCAAGGCTTCACTTTACTGTCATCTAACAGCTCTGCCGCTGAAGCCTCTACAGCAAATCAGGAGCAGCCCGAGAGAGTTGTTGCTAGGCAAGTCTTGTGTCACTTGTGTAGTCAAGGTATCGCTAAGTGAACTGTTACTAAGTGAGGGGTTTGGAGTTCCAGTTCTACTTGACTACTCTTTAGCAAGTGGTTTCTAGGTGTTACTCATTTGTTGAATATTAAATTAACTGTGTTTAGATTTTGTAAGTGATTTAACTAAGCGACAAACTGATACACATGCTGCCACAACAAACACGCTTCATTGTGTTTCTCAATGCTCGAGGGATTCTGGTTTTAATACCATAGGGCATGAGAGGAGTAGAAGTCCTTTTCAGTCAAAATGTTAGTGTCTTCAAAATGAAAAATGAATGCAATAATTTGGAAGGCACCCCTTGTGTAATATGGTCAGCACAGTAAGTTGAACAAAATAACTTGTACCCCCCTATAACAGAGCGCACACACACATAAACTACATGCAAGTGCCATGAACACAAACACACATGGCTGCACACAGCAGGCCTTGTTCACAAAGCATGGATTATAGAACTAGCCAGGTTAGTTTAAGAGCTTGCACCTCAACATTACAAAAAAAATGCAATATTACCACTGTGATAAATGCTTTGAGGATCTAATGCAACAAATATAATGAAAATCATTTATATACAACACTGTATGGACAGACAGACAGACAGACACGCATCAGGGTCTATAACAATGACCTGATGACTGCCGCACTACAAGCTGCAGTCCATAATATCCTCTCACACTGACCTTTCAACTTTTTGAACAGATTTTCACCATTCAGTGTTCAATGTTTGGTTACCAGTCCCAGCAGCATCTTTAACAAATGTTTAGACTAAAAGTATTTTTCAATTTCTTCAATCTGTAAGTTTTGATTCATATACTTCTATAGTGATGTGGACTTCATCACTTTTGTATTTGTATGTATTCTTACACAGTATGGCATAAATAATCTCTTAAGGGTGCCATTAAGAAGAATGCACATTTTGTGCATGTATTAGACACCCTTGCATAGGTGTGCTGGATTAAAGGCTACCTAATATTAATCTCATTAAAACAGACTCTCCCGTATGCGTGTGTGTGTGTGTGTGTGTGTGTGTACTGCCCTCTGCTGGTGCTTACCATCTGTGCGCGCAGGTACATCTGTGCCTGGCTGGCGGTGAGGCCGGTGGTGGAGCTGTTTCCGAGGAGGACGGCCTGCTGAGCGATCCCAGAGGCAGCAGAGTTCACACTCTGAGCACGGCTGATCAGCTGGGCTGCAGCCGGGGAGGTGGCTAGGTTAAGCTGAGAGAGGGAGAAAGGGATGTGAGAGACCGGCCGTGTGATACGTACAGACAATGTTCTGTACCAAAGCATCTGCTTGAATTTGGGATTTTTCTTTGACTTTATTGTAGAGCTCTTTGACTGTTGTGGTGTCAGACAGGGCTTATGATAGTTATAGGCAACTTCAGTATTTACTTTCTTCAGTTTTAAGTTGGAGGCCTCTATTTAAAATTGTTTTTAAAAAGGGCTCCCCCAAACAAAAAAAATATGACTCACCCTGCGGTCATGCCTTTACCATGGGAGACACTCAGGGACCTAACATTATTATTATTAATTAGTCATTTAGCAGACACATTTATCCATAGCCACTTAAAGAGACCAAGGGGTGAATTATGCATCAACAACTGCTGCTGCTGCTGCTGTCACTTATAATAGGACCTCAGTTTTAAGTCTCATCTGAAGGAGAGAGGACAAAGAGGTTAAGTGACTTGCTCAGAGTCACACACACAGTGAGTTAGTGGCTGAGCTGGGATTTGAACCGGGACCTCCTGGTAACAAGCCCTTTTCTTTAACCACTGGACCACAAAGCCTACCTACATATCTTTTAATGCCTGAGTTATGTACGTAGACTTATACATACGCTCTTACAGAGCTGTTCTGTCATATATATATATGCACAAGACCTCTTGACATGTAGTAATCGATATTCATGTGTCACCTGAGATTGTATGCATTATGAAGCCTATTAAAAGTTTAAGGGACAAATAATGACAATCCCAAAACTAGCCACCAGATGTCACTCTTGCTCAATGTAAGTGTGAAGCATGTGTGTAACAGTAATGAGGGGCTGACTGCTTTATAATTGGATTCAAATCAAGTAATCATCCATTCTTGATGAATTTCACAGTTATTCACACTTGCAGCTATTAATGTAAAGTGTTATGGAAACATTGTTTATTATATATATGTAAATCGTGTATATACAACTAGTAAAAAACAATACCAATTGTGTTGGTTTCTAACAGCAAGATCATGAGGGCCCTCCGTATGTGTGTGCACTGGCTTTAGTTCTAGATCTCAAACGGCTGCTTGAACCACTTCACTGATGCAGTGAGGTGAGTATAAAGACTCTCTGTGAGGTGTAGAACACTGTTTAACTTACAGTAGTCTGTGATGCTCCGGATTGCTGGGAAACGCTCCCATTCTGGTTGGAGCCCTGTCTGTTTGCAGCAAGGCTTGCCTGTGTGTGACAAGCAGAGAGAGGAATCTGAGTTAAACATACACTCATTAATCACTGCAACGCCACACGGGTGCTTTCAATGAGGCGGAAGCCCTGGTTATACATTAACTTATCTTGAAAGAAAACGGGTCACAATACAAACGGAGCAGGAATCAGAAAGGATTTCACACATTAAAAAACATGAGGCGTGGAGCAGGTCTATTTTAATAAACAGGAGGCTGGTCTTTATACTGCCTCCCTAGAATGCAAGAACCTGATGTTTCTCGGACTTTACTGGGGAAAACCCCAGCTGGATTCACTTGGAATTAAATAGTGGCTGCATTTTGATGAGTTTTGATCATTAAAATAAACCACATGGTCTATTTGGATGAATTGGATATTGGTGTTACCCAAAGACAGTAGTACTTCATTCTGGCCCTCAAGATCTATTCCAGTCCAGGTCTTTATTCCAAAAGTAGTTAAGTGCCTCTCAGCAGGTTCAATGAACTACTTTAGAATCTGGTTGGAGTAAAAACCTGGACTGGACTCTATCTCGAGGGCCAGGATTGAGTACCACTGCCCTAAGATATACAAGTTATCTTCACGAATGATCTCAAGTCTACCAGTAGAATACTCTAATGTTAAGCAGGTACACAATGGAAGTTATTCAGATAAGTTAGTGCACATTCTAACACTGAAACTATTTAGTTCTGAGTTGCTGTTTTTACAACTGCTTCAATGCCCATCAATTCTGATTGAAGTGTTAATAGTTTCAATGCAAGCCAGCTATAGGTGTTATCATAGTAGTATGTGTGCAGGGTATGCCAATTTATTTCATATACAATTAGAAGCAGTACACATCCATTCTTACACACATGTTTTAGTAATTTATAGAAACGAATGGAGGGCTTTTTCTGTTAGCTTTTTCGACTGGGTACAAACATTCCCAATATGTTAAAGATGAAACATTTCAACTTTTAACCGTACTTAATCCTACAGTTAACTCGGGAAACTGAACAGAAAAGCACACCTCTTTTACAAATATCTATTTACTGTTGCATTCAAATCAAAGAAAAACATAAATAAAAAAAAGAATACAGGACATATTTGTAAGAACGCATCTGAACGAAGAATCTTTTCATAACATATTCAAATGTATAGTTAAATGAATGGCAGTGACTCTGGAATGCTTAGCTGACATATCTCAACTGCAACACAATGGGGGGCGGGGGGGCAGGGGGGGCTGCTTCAGTCCACCTTCTCGTGTTTCGCCAGCCTCACAGGAGACAAGCTTGCAGGAACCGGGCACCACATACTAGTCATCAATTAGCCAGGCTGAACTTCCTGAAAGGGTCTTTTCACTCCTCATTAGCAGAACACTCGACAATGACAAACTATTTCAACAGCGTCATTAGGCTAATGGTCATTTTAGCATTCGCCAACATTAATCCCAAACAGTTCATCTTGTACACAGCAGTGAGGGGCCACGAGAGCTTAATCGCTTAACTCGAATCGGAGCGCACCTGAACCCTGCCATTGAGTCCGGAGCCTCAATCACAAGGAGGGGAGTTATATTGTGGGTGGGGCTGCCACCTCTGAGAAGCAAAAAAAAAAAAAAGGCCACTGGCCACCACCCCCACCAACAAAAAGGGTCCTAGTGCCAATTATTACTAAAACGTTTTTAGAAAACATTTTACACAAACAAAATAAAACAATGTGTATGTGTTTGTGATTTTAGTGGAGCAGTGAAGCAGTTAATTTATTGATAGATGCCGATGATATGCATCTCGGAATGATCACTGTGCTTAACTGTCCCAAGGGAAAAATCTTTTCACTGGCAACTGGCAAGGCAATAGAAAAACGGGCCAGGCTGGTTAAAAACGGGCCAGGCTTCCTCTGAAAGCGAAAGCCAGGACTCGAAAGAGCTGTTTCGATCAATAAAATAACTCCCTTGTGTTTGGGTCAAACTGTTTCTGTGTTTGATTTCTCCAAGCGCATGACCTGCGCTAGCGACAGCTCGCCTTAAAAAAGTGCCAATTTATTTTCAATTTGCTGCAGGAAGGCCGCCTGTTTCAAATCTGCAATCAGCCGGTGGCGTTTGAGACTGAACTCATTCATTTTGCTGTGTGTAAACTTTGATATCTAATCAATATAAATTCCAGTCCTTCTAACACTGAGAGGTGGGTCAGGGACACCAATCCTGCAGGCAAGAGATGCAGATAAATCAGCTTGAAGTGATACTGACATTACATTACAGTGTGCAGGGTGCAAAGGCTGCTGTCTGTATTATAAAGTACACGGTATAAGCAAGCAAATAGGGTCAAGGGTTTCTACTTGGATACATGCAGTTTTCTGGGTAATTTGATTAGGGGGGGGGGGGGTACTTAGTTATTTGCTCCTGACAGGCATAAGAAAAGTCTGGGGACGAGAAAAGGCCATTCGGCCCATAAGCCTCGTCCCTTATTAGCACACCATTCTCCCCTAATGGGTGGAACTCATTTAAAAGCACAAAATCTAGTCTTTTCTAGACTTCACCTGCTAGGTTATTCCATGCATTTATAACTCTCTGTGTAAAAGAATGCTTCCTACCTTCTGTTCTAAACTTACTTTTACTCCACTTCCATTTATGCCCTCCTGTTTTTCTCTCTATGCTAAATTTGAAGTAGTGTAGTAATGTGAAGTAGTCCCCTCTATCCCTTCTTTTTGTAGGCTGAAGAGATTTAATTATTCTAACCTGTCTTCATAGCTTGAAGTCCTGGGATCAGCCGAGTTGCCCTTCTCTGTACCTTCTTGAATGATGTCTTTTTTTGTAGTGAGGTGACCAGAACTGCACACAGTGTTCTAGGTGAGGTCTAACTTTGTATAATCTTAGCATAACCTCTAGCTTTCTGTTCTGTAACATGGTTCTTATTCTACAGCCAATTCAAAATGAAACATTATTATACATTATTATACAGTATGTATTTCAATTTTCAATTCTTTTGAATTTTAAAACAATTTCCAAACAAGCCCTTTTTTATTATTATTTTAACCCTGTTTTTTTTTCTCTGTAATTTAGAATTTCCAATTATGTTCCCTCGCTGCAGCAATCCCCACAACAACTCAGAAGCCATCCCTGATGATTTTCCTTCTGTAAGACCATGGGAGCACCAGAGCCAATGCGAACCTCCCTGTGGAGTTCAGTGAAAACCTGCAACTTTGCACATCCAGGACTCTGCACTCCCCTGACTGTATAACTCACCCTGCACACCACAAGGCCGTGCCTTTACCAGGTAAGCCACTCTGGGACCCTATCCCAACACTATTATAAAGTATACTGCCTAACCGTGCAAATATGATGGATTATACTTGGAAACGCACTGTTTTCTGTGAAAGTGTAAAAGACAAGAAACCAAATAACTGGGCCCATTGTATTCGACTATAACCAAGACTTCAGGCAGACCTTTGTTCCTATTTATTGACCTGTGTCTATGCAGTAGGGCAAATACAAGATCTGGATTAGATGTTTAACCTTTAGAACACCGAGTTCTGTAGCCAGTGTCACAGCATTAGCTTTCACAAGCAGCACATTCCTCAATTCCCATGCGGTAAAACTAAGTCAAATAGACAAACGTTTGGGCGAGAGCCTTCTTCAGTGTCCTAGCTATGAACTGTATTTGATGGTATTCATATATCAGTCAGGAGGGATAGCCACGCACTCTGAGAGCTATGTGTAAAACAGCCCCCATCGCTGTGACTGTTCTGGTAATAGCGGGTGTTGCAATTCCCTTGAAGAGTGTGCTGCAGTGAGGCGCGTCTGAGTCTGTACCTGCTGCACGGCTGCAAGGCTCTGGAGCTGCGCGCTGCTTAGGTGCTGCTGCTGGAGGGCAGCAGTCTGCAGCATGAGGTGCTGCTGCTGGGCGGCGTACATCTGCTGCAGGTACTGCGCCGCTGTGTTGGGCTGCCGATGCAGGGCCTGCTGGATCACCTAGGACACAGACACACAGGGAAACAGAAAGCATTCACATTTAGAAAGGAGAGCGAATGTCCCAGTATTTAATAGAACACGATTTGCAAATGGAAAACATAGAAGTGACAACAGTATATTGATACAATAGGCCTCTTGATCACTGGGCTTATTTAGATGTTTGCCCGATAGTTATATTAGGGCGATCAGAGCCCCCACATATATAAGCCTCGGGGCTGCTGTAGAGGCGGAGAAGGGGGAGGTGAAGGGACGGTGATGCGAATGAGAGTGCTGTTGGCTGACTGGAAACTAGGAACTTATACCCTGAGGAAAGTAATGTAGCACTGAAGAAGTTGAACAACAACCAATTTCAGAGGGCTTCTGGAAAACTGGTTGAATATCCCTAGACCTTCACTCACAGTATGCAGAATAACGTCTTGTAGAAAACAGACTTCCCAAGTATTCAAAACCTGTTTTAGACCATATGCATGCACCAGAGACTTTGTGGTAAAGAATGTCCCAACCAAGTTTTAATAATATATATCACTACATATAAGTAAAAATGATATACTAAAGCCCCTTTCACACTGGCATGATCTACCAGGGTCAGAACCTACCCGGGCAGGACCTGGTGTCATGCGGGTCGGATAAGCGATTTCACACTACTTTTGATAAAGCAGGGTTGACCTGGGTGACAGACACAAGTACACAATACGTGTATCAATGCCTCGGAAGCAGCTTGTTACTGACGTTCCATCCAAGCTTCTCTGGATTGATTAGAGCAAATGTTTCTTCATCCCTGCTGGAATCTGGCTCACGGTGTGTCTCAAGCAAAAATATGGCTAAACAGAATAAACAGAAATGTTTCTTGCGGAAGTGAAACCTTCACACAGGTGTGGCTGGTTGTCATTGCGTCGGCTCACAAACGGCCATCAAGCATTTTGTCTCGCTCAACCTGGGTCAAAGCGTGTAGACCCACATCCTGAGGTGGGTCGTTGGGACCCGGGTACGACCCCAGGTACGTGGTTTCACACTACGCAGGATTGTGACCCGGGTAGCCAGGACCTGGGTAGGAGTGCCAGTGTGAAAGAGGGGCTTATGTGTACTGTAGGTAGTAAAGCCAGATTTCTAAACATACCCACACTACCGTACTCTCAATAACTGGTGATCTTAACCAATTGGGTAAGTGGTCCTCTCTCTCTCTCTCTAAAAAAAACCTCTAGAAACTATATCCCCACGGATATGCATCCCTAGTGAGGGTGAGTAACAGAAACAAAATGAACCATCCATCACTGAATTACACACAATACCCCCACCCCCTGCCTGGCTGCCTGGCTGAACTGAAGCGACTCAATCGAGAGATGGCAAGGGTCAGCTCATTCCATTACAGGAGCATCATCAATCAATGTAACGTGACAGCCAGGCACATTCCCCGGGCCCCTAGGGGCCCCCAGCACTGCTCTTTGCTTCCGAAGATCAATCAGCGTTAAACAGTAGTGCTGCTGCAAGTTGTTTATTTACTTGTTTATAAGGAACTTGTACAGCCCTTCGAGCAGAGGGTGGGGGAGTTACAAAGAGCCCTGTGCTCTAAATGAGACCCTAATGAAAATGAGAGAAGTGCAGTGTATTTCCCTGTTCTGTTTGCATGTTCAGAGTGCTTTATTGCAGGTACCTGGCTTGTGACAACATGGAAGACTGTGTAGCAAACTGTGACCAATCCCACTTATTTATTTAATAAATTCATAGCACTGAATTTGATCCCCCCCCCATGTTTTAGTTGGAGAACCAATGCCTTTCAGCAGGCCACTGAGACTCAATAAGTTGAGACCAACTTGTTTCATGTAGTTTTCCACCCCTCTCTCGAATTCGGCCGCTGAAATAGGATTTGAAATAGGATTCTCTGAAAATGAAGCAAGACTTATTGGGTACTGTAAATATTTTACACAACCTAAAAATGGAGGCAGGTACCAATACTAGCTTACATAAGACATATTGTAATCCCACCTCATACAAACTGTACCAAGCTGTTATACAATGGAGGTTTGTGTGGTAAAAAATCTGGGCTGTGAAGCGGAAGTTCAAACTTGATTTTACATGACATTGTCCCCAAACTACTTGATATGGACGGTCCTTGTACCTGCGTCACTGCAGCACACCAAGCCTATACGCTCCAGTAATTCTACGAATCTATGAACTGGGTATTACAGTTTAAGACAACCCGATGTGCCAGCCAAAACCATGATACATGAAATAGCTGAAGTTTATAATATTGTGTTTGCTAAAGAAAAAAAAGATTGTACTTAACCTAAAAGCTTCTAAATACACATTGAATATTGCTAGTCACCAGTTTGTTTGCTTTCCCCAGAGTCACAAACTTTGATTAACGTTTATTGAATCTGGGGCCATGTGTTTTGCTTTTACCAATTTGTCTGACTTCAAGTAAGCAGAGTTCGAGGGAACTTCCTTCCTTTGTCAGCTAATGCCCTGGACAGGCTGGTCTGCTTTGAAATTGCTGCCTTCTGGAGCTCCACCGCAGAACAACCGCAGAGTCCAGGACTGGGAACCCATCCAATGCACTGAGTAGAAAATACCCTGAATGGAATTCTCAATGCGCCATTTCTTGTTATAGACTATAAGGTGATATTAGGGATATAATCATGGTGAGATTGGATCAGTGTATTGATTGATTTCTACAAACTGTGTAACATGGCACATGCTATTCAATTTGATATGTCAGGTTGCTGTACTGTAGGTTTTAGGTTTTATAGTGTTGTCATGTTTTATAGCACTACGTAAAAAACAGTTCCCCAACTTTCACTCCACTGTGTGCTTAACAAACAAACTGAATCTGTGTTTGCTTGCCACTGGGCTTGCGAACGTGCCAGCTGGGTGAGGATTTTCTGTTGGTACAATATATAGTGGTTTCCCACATTGAGTTGTGAGGTCCTTGATGTGTATATTAACAGAGTGCTCATTCAGGCAGGGTTCACTCCAGCAGGTCCTCAATGGTTGCTGTTGCTGGGCGCAGCTGGAGTGTGGTATTGTATTGAATCGGTCAGCCCTGTGTGTGTCGGGAGTGACGGGTGGTTGTTGTCTGCGAGGGAGAGGGAGGGGGAGAGAGGGAGACCGGATAGCTTCAAGCTCAGTGATGGATGGACTGGAGCCTCCTTACGCTGAGGCTTTCCTCTCACACTATAACCACTCTGTGTGAGTCAGGTCCAACCCCAGATAATGTTTATTACCCTTTTTCCAGTTTTACACTTTCAAAATACTCTATTCTATACTATTGTAAATTATCATGTTTTTGCCACTAATATACAACAATATATTTTTGTATATAGGTCAGTTTTTAAGCTAACATCTCGCTTATGAAAGTTTCTCATAGTAAAAGCACAGCAATAAAGCACAGTGAACGCATGGTAAAACACAGGTAAGCACTGCAAAGCCCATGTAAGGTAAAGCATATTAAAAACATGGCAAATCATGGTATACTCTGGTAAATGCATGATAAAGCCATGGGGAAACTAGAAAATGACTGTGTATAATAGCTTCTAAAATCATGTTTAGTTATGCTTCTCAAATCTCTATAATAAACACATAAAGTAACATCCTTCTGAAATATATCAAATATGAAAAGGGGAATTACTCCTTTAAGAATAACTGGTATTTGATAGATGCAGTAATATTACATTTTCATAATGAATTGCAATACCATTCAAGCATAATCCCAAAACAAAAAGTATTAAGCAGTTTTACACTGTATTATGATCATTATGAAAAACACATACCAGATAGCAACCCTGGTGGAACCCTCAGTTATGTGAAGAAATGAGGATCACAGAAGATCCCAAAGATAAGACCGATGAAGTAAACCCAAGCTCCTGAGCGTACAGCAACACACTGACTGATGGAGGTAAATCTGCCCCAGAAGAGAGGATTTCAAAAAGACGCTCTCCCCTCTTGATAGGTAAATCCAGTAAATTCATATATGAATCCCACAGACGATATCCACAAACACCCTGGCCACTGAAAAGGCAGAGATTCTTACTCTGAGATATGGGGCCCCTTGTTTTTCAAGCAGTCACTATTTTTAAATCTCCACCCATCTGATTAATGGCCGTGCAGGAAGTCTGGCTCCCCTGTCAAATCAGACACTCGTTTTCCCCAGTAGGCGTAATCTGGATTGGGGGTGGGGAGCTGTTTGCTTCACCGTTGCCAGGCAACAACGTTCTCCTCAGCTGCAGGTGAAAAAGGGGTGACCTCAGACCCCAATCACCTTTGACCTTTCTTTCCAGTAACCCCCTAACCCCCAAATTCTTCCCTATTGTACTTTCGAAAAAGGGGAGGCATATTGGAATTGCCGCTCAAAAATCTGCAGATTTAGATTTTTAAAGAGCTTTCTGTGTCAGAGAAAGGCAAGCCCTGTAAATGTAATACAAACCACAAAAGAAAGTAACAATGAAATTGTATTCATGTTTTTGTTTCCTGATAACTTCAACTTTCTTTTAATTTGTGACTCCAAAAGCAGGTGTAGCAGGCCAAAAAAAGGTCCCAGATAATGACACATCTTCATTAGAACTGAGATCATAATATCAATGGCTTGCTATCAGCACTTTCACAATCACTGCTTTCTTTCCATTTTAAAAGGCTATGAACATGATTTTTTCATACATGACTGCCAATCATTTGTGGGTTAGCATTTTCTTACTTTAAAAAAAAAGTAGCCTTTTTTCTATTTCTTTTGTAGAAACTGGAAGGGTGGTTATATTAATGTGGTCCAAGCAAAGACTATTTTTTTCAAAGTTTCAATAGCTGTGTGGTTTCCCATTATCCTGCCCTGACCCAGTCAATCAGGGGAAAACATTCTTTGTCCTTATAAACAGAGCTGTAGAACAGAAAGCCAGATAAGAGTTAACGCTAAGTGACTTATCAGACGCAGAGAGCTGGGTAGAACACATCATAGTAATCTTATATTCTAGAGACGAGACTGGAATTAGTTACAGCACTGTGACATATATCAAAGGCACGGCTAGTGCTTTAGATTGATGGTGTAATCCCTCTGTAATGGACTGACTGAACACTTCCCTGGTCCTGGTTTAAATCACCAAGCATTTGAACATTGAGAGGAAAACCACCTAGTGAGATTCCAGTAGAGAGTGTGACAATGCGGCTCTATAAGGGCTACTTGTCTATATGGAATCAGGTAGATATATCGGCCTCTACTATAGCTACAGAAGGGTAAACTCTGTTCATATAATGGAATGCTATGAGAAGAAAAGAAAATGTTACCCTCTATTATGGGTAAGGGTAATGTATGCAAGTGTTGGACAAAGAAACACCTGCCATAGCACTGTCAATAGGGTGTTGGGCAGCCAGGAAAGTACAAGTGTACAAGATGTTTAAATGTGACGTGGGCCTACTTCACCATTTAATAATCCACCAATGTGGTTTCTTCACCGTTTGGCCATGTTGCTTTGGGGCAGTCTTTAAAGGGAATTAGCAGCAGCAGTGAGATGGGAAGTAGGCCTATTCCCCTGAGGTGCAGTTAGGGCTGGTACCATAACCTTTGCCAGGGTCATCAGTTACCCAGCAGTCAGTGCGGTGATGGATAGGGCCCTCTTAAGGGGAACCGGGTTAAGAGGCCTTCCTGAGCAGGAGACAGCTTTTGTCTGGTTTAATACGTTATCTGTTTTGAGAAACACCATTCTGGATTGATCCCTTCCAGCAGGCTGAAGCACAGTACCCTGAAGGAAGCTGTGCACTGTTTCCAAGTGCCACAGCTGGCCCCTAACTAAAGACATCTAAAACTCCACAGCTGTTTTTAACCTTTCAGAGTTCAGTTTTATGCCAAAAAATATATATAAAAATGTAGCGACAGGTGCAAATACTTGATAAGTTCTACTTTTTGAATTGAAAAAAGTTTTTGACTAAAGTAAACTTTTTAATATATATATATATATATATATATATATATATATATATATATATATATATATATATATATATAATATACTGTATATAGAATGTTTTAAATCATTAAGTAAGCCCTGTGTGATAACTGCTAGACTACAGTACCTGATAGACTCCAAAATGTCTCCTAATTCTTACAGTCCCTGACCCTGCAGATTAAGAGCAGGAAAATTCAACCAGGTCACCATGGTTACCAGCTCTACTCCCATTTTTGACAAGCACAGTGGGCCCTTTGATCCTGACAGAGGATCTGTTTGGATGTGTCAGTGAAAAGACTGCCTTACCCCACAACCATGGAAGAGCATGCAGCACACAGGAGAGAAGTGAACCAGCCATCAAACCTGTCTTCAAGTATACATTATCTGCAGCTGGTCTTACAGACCCTGTTTAGCACTAATCTTGGATGTTTGGTAGAAGTAACATTTGATTACACAAATGGGCTGCATAAATATTAACCTGGTCAATAGTTACACTGCTGTCCTAGTATTTTATTAGTGTGATAATGCTGTAAAATGTCTCATTAAATCTGAATGTTGGTATACTTTTCATTGCACACTAAATATTAGTAAGGTTTTTTATTTGAGTTCTGCATCCTACCAGCAGATGGCAATAGAGTTGCACATTGGTTCTTAAGTGCAATCCTGCCTCCCAACAGCAGATGGTGCTACAGTCCCCTCGTAAAGGACTTGGCATTGCATTCAAAGGGAGATTTCAAATTAGCATTATCTGTATGTTGTGCCCCATAATATTTTACTTTTTTGTTTGACATATTTAGGATTGTTATATAAACCCATGGAATGTCACCTCATAGTGGCTTCAGAACCATTATCCTCCTATACCTATTGTGTAATTCAATTGTAAGCACTTCTCCAAAGGAACCTCACTATAGAGCAAAACACCTTAATACAGTTCATATCAACTAAGGATAGCACTGAATAGTCGACTAGTCAATTAGGGAAGTGACAGTCAGTGTCAGAAACTGGTAGACGACTAATTGAACAATGTTTCTGTGTATTTAAAGTGTATACTAGTAGCAAGCTAGCATGTCCTTACTAGCCCGCTCCTTCTCCACCCTCGCCCCGCAGTGGTGGAACGACCTTCCTACGGATGTCAGGACTGCCCTGTCCCTGACCACCGGCGCCTCCTCAAGACACACCTCTTCAGACAACACCTGTAAAACTCAACTCTTCCCTTCTCCGCCTTTAATGCACTTTAATTTGCACTTATATGCTCCCTATTTTACTGTATTTAATCCTGCACTTAACCCAATCTGTAGTATTTTGTATTTCACTTGCACTCGTATCTAACCGTGATGTAACTATCAACACTGTTATCTGCTCTTGAATTGCCCCGATATCAAATCTGTGTTTGGAATTTGCTCTTATTAGGACTGCAGTCATTGTATTTTGTATCTTGCTCTTAATTGTACTGTAATTCTTGATATATATTTTATTTTGTATACAACTGTGAGTTGCCCTGGGTAAGGGCGTCTGCTAAGAAATAAATAATAATAATGTCATTATTGTAATTGTATGCATCTTTTTAAAATGAAGCAGAAAGCAGCGATGACGTGTGTGGTGTCAGATGTTGTTGCAAGTCCAGTTGAGGTTGCAACCCTTTACATATAAACAACATTGTAAAACATTAATAAATAGTTCAAAACAAATCCCAAGCCGGTTTAAAATACAGTGCACAAACAGCAACGTGTTTCAAAACTGGATGCACACAAATAGAGCACCAGACATTATCAAATAGTCTAGTTGACTATTTCTACTTTTATTCAACTCGGACAAATAAGTAATCGTTCTATCCCTAATATCAACCATAGCTTACCTGGACTGTCTGTCTGTCTGGGATCCCGCTGTACACAGATATCTGAGGCACTGGCTGCCTCCCACTGCTGGAGCTGCTGCTGGTAACAGTGCTGCTGGTGGTGGGGGTGGTGGTGCTGCTGCTGCTGCTGGAGCCTGAGGTAGGGGGCACATGTTCATTCTCCATGACTCCCTCAGTGTCTGTGATCACCCGCCAGCCAACACTCACTCTACAGATAGACAGACCTTAACCTGGAAACAAACAGGAGATCAATATTAGTTCTGGTAATGAAATCGCATTGAAATGGCTCTACACATAAAGTCACTGTCTCAAAAGCGACTTCTCCGTTTCTATGCCCCTTTTTCAGTTCATGGCCTGGGTCATTTCACCTCAGCAGGGTCTTTTGGGTAAAAGCATTTCACTAGCTGAAAGCATGTCACTGGCTGAAAGCATGTCAGTCAACAGGGGAAGCAGCTGGTTGGTTTATAATAGTAAATAAGCCATTAAGGGGTGGGGACAATTTCACCCTCCAGGGGAAATGACCAAGCAAGTGCACTACTAACTGAAAGCATGGATTGCCAATAGAGATTTCTTCAACCAGGTACAGCACCATATCAAATGTTTTCAAATAAAAAAATACAGTGCTTTCAGAGGCAGCAACCATGATTGAACAAGTACATTAGTTAGTAAGCCTAGTAAAAAAAAAAAAAATCTAGGCAGGAACAGCAATAGGATATCAAACTACTACTTTTTTTTGTTAAAGTAATATTAATATATTTCTCATTTGAAAATATATTGAATGCTAGTAACTACAAATAGTAAAAGTATTTTAGAATTATTAAGAGTCACAGTCAACTGCAGTTGGTGTGTGGTGTAGACAGGATGCTAGGGGACTGTTTTTTTCAAGCGGTTGCTCAAGACATCCAGCAAAGATTGTCAGTGTGGGAACCAACCGCCATTTATTAAACAGGGCTACAGAAGGCCCACAGGTCCTGGGTTCAAAGATGGCAGTCTCTACGATTCCTTTATAAAACCAGCCAACTTTCAGGCAAATCTTTCCAGCAACGTTTCAAGTAACTCGTTGCCAGGGACATTTTCAAGCAATTTACTCTAAATCAATATTGTTGAGATGCTATTGCTATTCACATGGCAAACATTTTAACATACAAAAGGTTGCCTCAAGTGTTTAGAGGCTGGAGTCTAACTCACATTGGGAGTAACATATTTTCTATAGCAATACATGTATTTAGAGATACATTTCAATTGTATTAATACAAAAGACTGCCCTGAAAATATGTGTTAACTGTTGAAAAAATGTTTCCTAATTAACATTTGTTTGTTGTAGTTATTGGCCCACATCTTGTTGTGTCTTCCATAAAGGTGACCCATTAATACAGAGCTGCCTGTGAGATAGAGAGGGAGAGTGACCCATCAGTACTGAGCTGTCCTGTGAGACGGAGAGGGAGAGTGTCCCATCAATACTGAGCTGTCCTGTGAGACGGAGAGGGAGAGTGTCCCATCAATACTGAGCTGTCCTGTGAGACGGAGAGGGAGAGTGACCCATCAATACTGAGCTGTCCTGTGAGACGGAGAAGGAGTGACCCATCAATATGGAGCTGTCCTGTGAGACAGAGAGGGTGAGTGTGCCTGGGGCAGGGGGAAGCTATTAGAGCACTCGAGAGGCCTGTCTGACTCCTAGGCCTCTCCCCCTATCAAACAACACCAGGGGGCTTCCTGATCAGATAACCCCAGCCACCTCTCTGCTTCCTTGGGAAGACCTGTCCCAGCTGGGCTTGTCTGCTGTCCTACTGCCCTCCCAGACCCACCCTCACTTCCAGACACTTACACAGAGACAACATTTGAAGGGTCGTATTCAGTAAAGGGTTATAATAGAAAACTAAACAAAAATACACTCTTTCTGGTCACCTGAGTAGCCCAAATGGACTTTTATACAGATTGATCTTTTAACTTTTTTTTTTTTTCTTTAGCAGTCAATTTAGGAAAATGTTGATGACAAACAAAATCCTTACAAAACATATTTTAGAAAACATATTTCTGACAATATGATTTGTAATATTGCCATTTCTTACTCCTGTTGTAAGAGATCAGGATTTGACAGCACTGCTTTTTAAACTGATACAGCACAGAACCACATTTGAATTGAACGTTATAGCTGGCGTTTAAGAACACGCTGTTGTTTTTATAACATGGCTTATTGATGTTGCCTTTATTCACACACCCTGGTTGATTATTCAACTGGAGCACTGCTTTTATTTTACAGAACCGTGCAAAAATATAAAAGCGTAAAAAACAAACAAAAAAAAACAGGCGCCATGAACGCTAACCTCACGGATAATGGTTGGCACAATGAGTTTGTTAGTCAGTGACCTGTGACTTGTGAATAAACAAGAGAAAAACCCTGCCGATAATGTTTAAAAAGAAAACGCAAGAATACGTGGAGATTTAGGAGGGAGCAACAGAACAGGTCCCCACAATCTGTGTTTAAAACAAGACATTTACTGTGCCAGATGAAAAAAAAAAATTGTGAGCTCTGCTATTTAGACCGTTTACATTTATCCCATTTACAAGGGCATGACAATTACTGGTACATTATCATGAAAGAAGTGAAAATATCTCTGTTTAACCTGAATGACCCGTAGTAAAAAAAAATAACAGCATGTTTCTGACACTTGTTCGCAGTTTGAAATTGTTGAACTTTCTAGGGGAAGTCTGCGTTTATCTAATAATTAGTTTCCAGTACCTCCTCCTTCCCATTAAAAACCTCTAAAGGACCTCTTCTGTTCCTCTTTGACCTTTAACCCCGCCACCTTGCAGGGCCTTCGCCGGGGCCAAAGGAAACCGCGTCAGGTTACTAACAAATTGGCATCAAAAAGGTAATTCAAGGGAACATGAGCCATTTAACATTGAACAGACACATTTGTCTGTTTTTAGGTGACAATGCAGGTAACTAAAGCCCGCTTTATGTACAGTACTCCCAAGCTTCACATTTAAATAGCATGCGCTCAAGGAGTTTCTTCTGTACAATGATGTGATTCAAATAAAAACACAGAGCTTGTCCAATAACTTCTACTGCTGTAAGAATAGTAGCAGGGGCAGAGATATTAGGAGTGACGTAGAGACCGTTTGAACATCTCTCTGCTGAAACTAAATTTGGCAAACAGAGAAAATCAATATACAAACTGAACATGGAATGCTTGCTTTCAAGCTTACTTCATTTATTCAAAGCAAAATGCAAAGAAGACAAAATCCCAGGACAACTAGGTAAACAGAAGCTCAAGAGAGATGCTTTAGTGAAAATCAGACATAATTGTTGGACACTGCAGTTATATCTGTCCGTCTGCCTGGGTTATTTTTTCTGTATATTAAAAATGCCGAAAGGATGTTTGAACAGATGCCAAAGGGATTCTTTTCACATTCCAAATTCATGCCAGGGAAATGAAATTCTCTTGCATGTAAGAAAATGGGTGAATAAAAACAGTGACATATTTCAAATGTAACGGAATTCCTCCACTTTGGGGTGCTGAAAACAAGCGCAAATACCATCAGGACTTTTAAGTGGAGCTGCGAGGACTGCTTGTATACAAAGGGTGCTATAAAAATAAAAGAGTAAAGCCTTATTTTATTTGTTGTTTGTATCAGATGGCTTGTACCAGATCTGATGGAAATGACCTTATGATTAGCTATAGTTTAATAACTAGGGTACTGTCAGTGAGCTGCTATCTCATGCAGTAGATATGGGCAGCAGTGTGGAGTAGTGGTTAGGGCTCTGGACTCTTGACCAGAGGGTTGTGGGTTCAATCCCAGATGTACCCTTGAGCAAGGTACTTTACCTAGATTGCTCCAGTAAAAACCTAACTGTATAAATGGGTAATTGTATGTAAAAATAATGTGATATATTGTAACAGTTGTAAGTCGCCCTGGATAAGGGCGTCTGCTAAGAAATAAATAATAATAATAGATATCAGCCGGGATCATGCAACACTCTGTACAATATCCCTAATTGGTATGGTATATTGTGGCAGGTATTTCTGTTGTCTAAAGTAGACACCTTCCATAACTCATACTGCAGGAGGTCTTCCATTTGGGAAAGTGTGCGAGATACAATCAAAGCAAAATGAATCCTTGCTTTTGCAGAGATTATATAATCAAGACTCAGGGATTTACACTCCCCATCCAGAGTTACACAAGTAAACCAGTACAAAGTTCAGAAGCTCTCCTCAGAGCAGAGGCTGCATAAATATCTGACAGTGCCAGATGTCATCTTTGTAGGGGGGGGGGGGTGGCAGGTTAAGAATCACTAAATAATGGTGACCGCCCACTTTTTAAATCATTCCACAACAGTACATGGATTTTGCTGCACGTGTTTTAAAATCCAGATATGGTACCATCACTCTTTAAGTCAACAGTCGCTACCATGAACTTAAACAAAATATTCACATTTAATCAAGAAATACGTATTTATAATATGCTCTTGAGTATCTTCCGAACAATGATGACATTCAAATAAAAACACAGAGCTTGTCCAATGACTTCTACTGCTGTAAGACTAGTAGCAGGGGCAGAGATATTAGGAGTGACGTAGAGACCGTCTGAATGTCTCTCTGCTGAAACTAAATTTGGCAAATAGAGAAAATCAATATACAAACAGAACAAGGAATGCTTGCTTTCATTCTTACCTATTTAAAGCAAAATGTAAACATGGCTAAATCCCAGGACAATTAGGTAAACAGAAGCTCGCGAAAGGTAGTTTAGTGAAAATTGGATATAATTGTTGGAGACGGCAGCTATATCTGTCTGTCTGCCTGGGTTACTTAACATGACATGCAAGCTTAATTAAACAGAGACGCATAGATTGAGTTACTTACTCAGATTCAAAGGTAGTTCCCCACTGTATCACTCTCCCTTCCATAGAAAGATCAAGAACTACCACTTTACACTTTGCTACAAACTGCTTCCCATTCACAGCTGGGCCCGGCTCCTCCCAGAACGTGAGCTCGGGGGTTATTGCTCTCATTAAGCAAATACACTTCAAAGGCAGCCCTGCCTCCTGCTGGATATTTCAGAAGAGAAAAGGGAGAGGGGGTTATGCAGGACTTCCCTGACCCACATGCCAAACAACTAGATTATTCTCCGCGCAGCTCAGGACTTGACTAACCACCAAACCCCCCTCCCTTCACACTCCAGCAACCCAACCAAATGTGCATTACTGAGGTTCAGCTCCTAATTGATTGTGTGAAAGGGACTTCCACCTGCCAGGCTATTGTGTTGCACAAACACACACCCTAACCAGTAGCTAGGTTAGGGATGGGCAAACTTTTCAACAATGTGGGACACATGGTCAATTTCTTCATCTGCAACTTCAATGATTCATGAATTCTTGAAGTTACCCTTGTCACTTTTTCTATGTTTCAGTACTGGAAATTGACACGCTTATTATTATTATTATTATTATTTTTTTTATATATATAAAAATATATTCACATGCATTCTGAAATATTCAGTCTATGTGTTGGATAATATATTGAGATATATTTTGAAAGAAAAAAAAGGTTTTCCTAAATATATATTCAAAATATGTGTTAATAATCAAAAGTGGCACATTTAATATACTGAAATATTTATATTTTGAATGTTTCTTATACATACAATTACCTTCTCGTAAATATATAAAAGGCTGCAATGCAAGTAACATTTTAATTATTATTATTATTATTATTTATTTCTTAGCAGACGCCCTTATCCAGGAAGTGTCTTGAATTATACAGTTGAAGTTTATATATACAGTACACAAATAATGTAGTTTATGTAATATTCAATATTAATCTATTTATTATATATAATGCTAAATATATATCCATCTGAAAATTCTTTGTATGAGATAGTTTCGAGCAGCTTGTATGAGATGGAAATGACATCACATTAAAATGAGCTATACTGTTCAATTATTGTTATTTAACTATATTTTAGACACTTGTAGGTACCGATTCTGACCTCTGGTGTAGCTGATATCAATTTGTATCGCACAGCACCCTAGAACATATTACACAACACACACACACGCACACACACACACACACACACACACACACATGCTGTCAAGCTACAGGTATTTATATAGCAAGTTTTAGGGGTTATTAAATCATGGGAAAAAAATATAGTACACTACAGCAAGAAGACCTGAGCTAGTTAATTCAGAAGACTGCAGCTTGGGAGGCCCCACAATTCAACCCTGCTACAGTACAACATACTGTATATGAACTATGGATATTAAAATGTAGGGATAGTAAATACATTTTTAATCGACACAGTAAATATGGTATAGTATGTATGAAAATATCTTAACAGTTACTCTCCAAAGCATGTTGTGCTAAATGCATATACTGAATAATTAAAAACAATAGGGTACCCATGGGGCAACAACAGTGCAGTTAATGTATCCAAAAATTCTCTTCAAGAAAGAGAAGGAATAATGAATAAATATGGGGCTCTTCCCGTCTCTTCATTAGACACAAGCCTCCCCCAGAAGGCTTTGAGAGGCACACGCACGGCACATTGTCTCCACTCAATTGCCTCTTTCCCCTTGAGCAGACGCCAACCAGGCAGTGCTCAGCCGACCATGAAACATGCTGATCCTGCTTGCTGCAGCTGGAACCCCATTAGTATCTAAGTGTTATCTTCATCTCCCTTCTCCCTGCCCCGCTCTTTGTAGTGTCTGTTTAAACTGTGCGGGCTGAGCTGTCCCAAGCATCCCTCTTATTAACGGCTATCTGACTGACTGGCAGCATTAGGAGCTGCTTTGAAGCCCTGGTACTGAATGAGGTGCATGCGGTCATGTCGGACAGGTTTTGGCACGCTTCGATATGCCTGCTTCTCCTTCACACCTGGCTGCTCAATGGCTAATCCAAGGCTTCTGATCCAGGTGAAGCTTGAAGCTGCAGTGACTGCATGTTTAAATGGCTCAGTGATATATTTTCAGACCATGTGGCAGTGAGATCAGACAGTAAAAATGTACACAGTTAAGCACTGCATTGCCTGCAGATTACGAGACCTTGCGGACCAGTCTCTGACTGTAACCAGTGTAACGGGCTGTGTTGTGTGATGTACTGCTTGTTATGGGTGGGATGAGGTTAAAAGCTCTATAGCTGCTCAAAGGAGTCTTGTGCTATCCTTGGGTGCACCTGCACATCATTTAGACACAGCATTCATTTTTATTCAAACATGGTGGTTTTCAGTTCAAACGCAGACTTAAAGAAATGGACCGAGCATCTAAACACTGAGAGCCTGCCAGCAAAGGGGCCCCCTGAGCAGAGAGCAGATGGAAACAACATGCAGTTCCTAATGACCAGGGCAGGGGATGGATCCAGAGGTGAGAACAGGCTTCGTATCACAGAGACACAAAGTTGCTGGCCAGGCAGCCTGTTCTGCACACTTTAGACTGTATTCCATGGGCTATGATAACCTTATGACAGTGGCACTTTTAGGTGCAGTCGAACAACGTGCTGCAGTAAGACCATGGCTTTACTAAGCATTGGCCAGACAATTACCATTACCAAATTCTTTGTCAGTGCAGTAGCACTACTGTATCAACACAATGGGTCTGTACTAAGAGGCAACAGTAGGGCAGGTACTGTCCACTGGTATTGGTAGAATGGTATTAGAATGATTGTCATATTTTTACATATCAGTGGTGAAGCATTACACACCGATAATCCACTGCAGTGCCGTGGAACTGTATCACTGTGTACTACAGTACTGGAACCAATGTGTACATACCAAATCCATTGTCTTGTGCGGTTTTTAAATCTTTTCTGTAACAGTCTGTTTTACACAAAGCTATGCTGCACTGGTTGACATTTACATTTTGTGAGGGTGGATTAGAATGGTATATTCTATCACTCAGTAGTCAGCAAGGTGTATGAAGACCATATGCATGCAGTAATTACAAAAGGGCTGCATAATATTACCACTGTCATGGCACGGTGTATGAATTATTCACTGTGCAGATGACACTGTCACAATCATGTACATATATAGGCATATTTTGGTATAATATATGAAAGGCATCGTTCATACTACTGTATATCTGTACATGTAACGTCTGTCAGCCTGCCCATGGTTGCACATTTTGTTTTTATTTTATTACGAAAGCATTCTAAAATGCTGCTTTGGTCTTCCACAGATATGAATCTTTGTTTGTTTGCTTTGCCACAGGATAGAAGCCGTGCCATTATCACAAACATGTAGACGCTTGTCATTTTTGTCACCCTTGCACAAGTGTTAAAAAACACACTCACGTGGGTGAGAGTAGGGAGTGTGGCTGTAACAAAGCTACGTGTAACTGTGATAATTTAAAAAGCTAATCAAGCTTATCAATTGGATCAGAAATATTGATTCTCCCGGACTATGGACTAAAACACAGGAGGAGATTGCTTCACCCAGAGTCACACTCGGATTGGAAGCCTTCGGAGTGATAAGTAATAACAATGATTTAGTGTTTTCCTTTTTCTTGGCTGGCTTGTGGTTGTTTTCATGAATATTTTCATTGTGAAAATAAGTTTGTTTGTGTTGTGGAAATAATTTAAAAAGCGTGTGAGGAATTTAAAACATACAAAAACATACAAAAATAAACATTGTTTTTGAAGAACGCAACTGAGACGAGTTGTTGATATTTCCATTTGTGGATTTGGTGTTTTTGTCTGGCAGTAAATCATTTGTGTGTTTGAAGACTGGGAAGAGATGAAAGCTTAATTCATCTGTTGGAAATGGCCAACATGACAAAGAGCAAACAGTCCAAATATTTATTGAAACATGATCCGTTACAAAATCTCCAGTGTAAAAAGAGCCTAAATGAATTGAAGGGCAGCAAACAGCATGGTGCTAATCGCTCTGAGGCCTCAAACCGTATAAAACTGGGCCTAGGGAGGTCACCTTAACCAAGGCCTTTCAATGTAATTCAGCCCTGAAACAGAATCCTCAGTGTTGAGCTAATGTTGATAGTGCATTTACCACATCTATAGAGTTTGCACTTTTCCTGACTTGCGTTGCTATGGCGATGCTGCAGGAAGTTTTGATTTATTAGTAAGCAAGCTCTGTGAGAAGGATGTTTTAATTCCTTTCATCTGGGCTCCTGTAGCTTCTTGTGCTGTGGATAGGGTTGGGTTGTTTTCCCCTTCTGCATTTTATTTCCTCTCACTGCATCCTAAATCTGTTCTTTGTAAACAGGATACGACACAAGCTTCATCAGCTGGAATGCTGTTGCAGAGTGTTTTGCCCAGACGTGCGGGGGGGGGGGGGTTCGAGGTATCCCTCTTCCTCGAGAGAGAATTTTGGACAATGATTATTCTGACCTAAATTATTCAAATCTGCATTTTGAAACAATAAAAGAAAACGACAGGTTCATTTAAAATGATATAATTTGCAACTTCAGTTAAGAACCAGTCAATGAATGGAGTGTACTTACAATCATAAGTTGGTAATGACAAACTTCAGTTTAATGTGTAGAGCTATTTTAGTGTACTTGCAATTATAATTGGAATTACTGCTGCATAATTGTAAATAATTGTAATTGAACAAAATAGGATTGTAATTGCAATTTCAGCAAACAGTTCTGCTGCAATTGTAATTATACTTATAATTGACCACAGGTCTGGTTGTAGGATAAATTGCAGACCAATGGTTTCTAATGTCGAGCCCCAGAGGATCAGGACATTGGCACCTGCTAAACTGACTGCTTACTTACTTTATATCTCTATACTTTTTATGTCCCACTGAGAAAAAAAAGTAGTATTTGAAGTTTCTCGTGGCCTGTAATAGGTTTCTGACAAGAGACCACGAATGCTGCAAAAAGGGAAAATGGTATACTATGATATTTTGACACGTGGACACTTCTAGAAATTCAGAAATAATTTCAGCCTACCTTCCTCGGCACCCCTAACATCTGTTTTCACTGTGTTTGTGGCAGCTGTATCCCCCCCCCCCCCCCCCCCAATGCAAAATTACTCCTTTGCTGTCTTTGGTGTATCTAACTCCATCCAGCCTACAATACAGAATTGCCATCCCACCACTGCTTTAGCAAACAGCCTTATTTCCTGGTGAGTATTCGGTCTCCTAGCGACAGCCAATGGGGGGGTTTCAATTCCCCCTGGCTGTATTTCATGCAGATTGGGCACCAGCCGTGCTTCAAATGAGAGGATATGAAATTAGGAAATGTGAACGGGGTGGCTTTGATGGGCTGTGTGTTTGTTCGTTTCTTAAAGGTGTAATGTGTTTTTTATTTAGGGTGGTTGTTATAAAAGGTAAAAAAAGAAAATCGCTGAACTGTTAAATGCCTGCCTTCTGATAAAGAAGAGTGCACAGATGTGGAAGAATGTATGACACAGACACAGTATTCCACTTTAGAGCTAAATTGCACTGTGAACACAATGGAAATTTATGAGCAGTGGCTAATGTACACGCACACAGAGTTGTCTCCAAGGGTGTGTGGACATCTGGCAATAAACCCAATAACAAGCCCTTTCTCCAATGTGTTGTAAATGTGGGTAAAAGCATCATGTTTCCTGACCAGATTATCTTCAACGGCAATGAAATGGGGCACTGCAGTACAACGGCAAAGCAATGGGTTCTGCACTAAGGGACAATGGCAGAACAAGGGCAGCTGCCATGGAATGAGGCTGTGGTTGGTGGAAGGGTACAGTGGTAAAGTTTTTTCTTTACCAGTGGAATTGCAATAGTTGGAACCATTGCAATACCACTGTACCATATACTAGATCAGAACCACTGTGTCTTCAGTGTGATGCGTTACTCTGTTATTAATATTATCATGTTGTTCTTATTCTGTGAACCAACTCCAAACCTAATTCAACAAACAGGCTTTAGATTAACGTATCATTTTCAGTTTCACTCATCATATCCTGGTGACTTCTTGTTCAGAAATGTACCGCTCCCTCAATAGAGCTCTCAGAATCACGTCTGAGCTCCACTAGAGTGTAACCATTAACCTGTCCCCCTATGGATACGAAACACATCAGCAAGAAATACCACTTGGGTCAGAGTGTTGCAGGACAACATGTTAATGATTCCACTGGTGTACCAGACATACTTTAAGGTTAGACATGATTCTGAAAGCTCTAGTGAAGCCCCATGTGTGCTGTAAACTTAAAAATCAACAAGGAGTGATGACTGAAACAGAAAACGATACAAAGTGAATCTGGTTGGATTACTCTGCAAGTCCATACTGATACTGAAATAAAGCTGCTCTTTAAAGACATGCCAATATGAAGATGTTCTTGTTTTCATTGAATCTAGTGGAACTTTTATTTTCATCTCTGTAGTGGAGTTTGTGCACATGGAGTCCCTTCAGTAAAGCACATGTGGCTCATGATGATCTCCTTGCCAATTCCACTGCCCACACAGACATAATACTTACATCTTTTACCCTTTAGGATTTGGTAAACAAAAGATATCCCTTTTAGACAAAAAAACTGACAGATTTAGGGTAGATTGTAAAGGAAATGAGAGTCATAAAACCTGAGCTCTCCCCCTGCTTTCTGATTTGAGGGGAAAAGAACCTGCTTCACCATCAGAATTGGCCAAAAAATATCTTGGGAACAAATGCTGACAAAAAAAAATACACTTCTTTCCCATTATGATCCTGAAATGAATTTACAAAACACTTACTCAGTTGTTTTTCACATTTGAATGTTCTTTCAACATTTAAAACAAATACTGCTTATTTTAAATAAGCAGGAGAACTGAATTTGTACTCTTACAGTAAAATAAACCTGGTAACTCAAATTACCAGTAAGAGAAATGTGTGTTATTTATTCCAGACGTCATTTATAAATTGATAGCTTTTTGATCGTCATTTTAAAAAACATCTGTTAATTTTTGCCACTGTATACCTTTCAAGCAGTGCTTGTTAGAATATTCGAACAATTTGTCCCGGCTGGCACTTGCAGAAAAGCCAAAAATTTAAATAAGTAGCTCGGTAGGTTAAGAGCACTGAAATACACCTCGCTTGTTTCTTGCTAGTTCTGTTTAACGGGTTTGTCGTTCCTTAGCACTGGGTAACACGTGCTGTAAGGACCCAGGCACACTTCGATTTCAAACTGAATGCGGTTTGATCTGATCAACGCAACTGCTGCATTTTACAGGACTTGGAGCATTTTACCCCAGGATTACCTTTAAAACTAGGTGGTTCATAAAATCTAGGTGGATTCCAGGTGCTGTTAAATGCTCTCTAAAATACAAGGGCTTGTCCTAACCCTAAGAGAGTTTGGTTAGTTTGTTTCAATGTGAAATGCAACAGAGACATTTTTTTTATAAATGAATAAAATACAGCACAGATTCGATTTTCAGATTCTACGAGAGAGAGACCCATGTACACCAAAGTGTGTGCTGCATATGGCAGGACAATAATGTATTGTCCGCTCCCTGTAGATGAGCCATTAAAAGCACGCTACTGTAACAGCAGCACAAAGGCACTCCTCAAGTGACTGAGTTTCTATTATTAAACTCCAGATGACTACCTCGACTCAGTCTCAGCAGCCTCAATGCACTCAATGTATTTCATTAGTGCGGTGGGGTAATATTGTATTGATTGGGGGCAGCCAAGTATGAAATACATTGATTGTTATCCATTCATTAGCATATAAATTAGCTATACCTTTCAGGGGCTAGAGAAAACGTGGAATTAAAAACAAAAATAATTATAATAGATGAGTCTGTCTAGCAGCGGTTTGATTCACATCATTACGCTCGCATGGGGATTGTTTTTTTGAAAAAAATCGGATCAGTTAGTTTAGGAAAGACAGAATTAGAGCAGCGTGCGGAAGGAAGGTGCATTCACATGAAAAGTCTGGTCTACTAGGCGCAGAGAATATTATTTACATGCACACTGTAATTCATTTAAATACAGAGCATTCCTGCCAATAGCAACAATTATTTCAACACTTGAAACATTGAAAGGGAAGTACACCCATTACAAATATCAATTTACAGTTGAAAACAGTAGTTTAGATTTTAGCTAGGTATGTGGAACTTGCTGATACAAGTGCAACAAGAATTTTAATAATTTTGCCTTGCAAGGAAAGCAGTGTCTTACTTTCCAATAGAATATAGTTACAAACATGTTTGAAGGTATTTATTGGTCATTCCATGGCATTTATCTGTACAGTATGCATCATTTAAAATATAAACAGGAGCATCAAGAAAAACACGTTTGAAAGAGCCAGCACCCTGCTGCTCCCTCTCCTCCGAGGCCAGAGTAAAGGAGAGGCACACGCTTTGTGTAATGAGCGAGGGATATGCACAGTAGCCTACTGACATGCCAAAGGGATGCAGATCAGCATGGGGATGAGAGAGGGGGGTGGGTTTAGTCTTGCAGGGTCCGCGCTGATAAGAGCAGAGCTGGTTTAGTGTGCCTGGATTTCATTTCTTTCTCATCAAGAAGAGGAATGTTCATGCTGATCCAGCCTCACACCAGACTGATAAGGTTTCAGACACCTTGTTAGTCTGTCTAATGCTTGTAATTGCTTCTTGATTTGGAGTTACTTACCTCGGCTACCCTGCTTGAGACGGGAGGTCTTGATTTTTGGTTGGAGGGTGGGTTTCTACAACGCATGCACACTCATTTTATAAAATTAAGGGTTTTGATTTTTGTGTTACACGATAATGCCTGGTTTCTGCATGTATGCATGTAAAATTAATCCAGGTTAAACACCTGAAAATGTCAAGAAATATCCCCCCCATACGTTTTTTCTACACTCAATGAAATCATCTGAAGAAGATTAAAGAAATGCAAATTGTTAGCTTACAATGCATTCAATAAAAGCTAATGTTTAGAGAAGGACAACACAATGCATCTTCTTGTACTGCTCAATCAATACTAGATCAGATCATATTTGGACTTGTATTTCAATATTACAATTAGCTGGATGTTTTTATAGCATACATTTATCGTAAGTGACTATTTAGAATGAAGGAAAATATAGAATTGTATTGGGTTGCTTACTTTTATATTGAAAACATTTGGCTACACTTCAAAAATACTTTTTCTAATGCACTGAGCGCACAGTGATTGTGAGGCTGGAACTCCATCCATTAACAATATGTATTTAACAACGCTATTGTCCCAATCATATCATTTTGCCGTAAGTATTGTAACAGTGTAGTGAATGTAGCTGTATGTCACAAGTGTACCTTTTTTCTCTTCGAGTAACAAATTCACGAGGAAGCAAATTGTGATACTGCACCAGTACTCTGTGCAATGCTGTGAATGCTCTATTGCTACCACAAAACCTGGAGGCAGGCAAACTGACTGCCAAAAGATACATTTTGTCTGTATTACAAAAGAAAAAAGAAAACATTAACATGTCAGTACATCAATATAGTAAACCGACCTGGATTCTACCCTGAGCTTCAGACCAAGAAAACAGGAATGCCACTGAAGTGTCTCAGGTTACAGGTTACAGGCACTGGGGTGTGAGGAGACTTGAATCAATATAGCACCAAAACAAACTGTACAGGATACTGTGTTGTCTCGGTCTCCTGCCTCCCACTATTGTTCACCCAATGACTGCACAAACTTAGGTTGAAGTCCATTGTAGAAGCATGTTGACACTGACTTCACATTCAGAACTAAGCGGGCAATGCCAATATTTATTATATTGTGTACCAACAAAGAATCCCTAGTTACTGCTTCCAGGGTTTTTTGACAATGACGTGGGAAGACAAGGTGGGTGCCCTGAAGGACAGCACATACAATGGCAGTGTGGCCTATTTATGTGCCTTAGTGGTTGGAGCCAAGGGACTGGGAGGCAGTGTGGCCTAATGGTTAGAGCTAGGACTAGGAAGCAGAGGGCCTAGTGATTGGTAGGAGGGGGAGTAGCTGGTGTTACAGATAAAATAGAGGGGATAAAAACCTATCAAGTTGTGAAATCTGTTGCATGGCCTTGTTGACTTGAAGGAAGTTGATAAAGTGAATAGCTAGTGGTTGCTACTGCTATTTGAAAGGAGACATTATTGTATGACATAGTTGTCCCTGTAGCAAATGTAGGCTTTTGAGAGGAATACAAACTACAACCAGTCAAACTGTTGAAAATTTTACTTGCTTCAAAACAGTGCTCATAGTATTCCAGCACTGTATCTCCATGTCAACAGCGTATCAGGTGAGCTGAAGAGATCATGTTACACCTGATAATAAAGTTATGAATGATTTCTCCAGGATAGTCTAGTCCAGGTGTTCCCTGCTTCTACCAGCAGCTCACACAGTTAATAACTGAGAGGAGAGGGGGAAGACGGGAGAGGGGAGAGGGGAGAGGGGAGAGGGGAGAGGGGAGAGGGGGGTTGGGTATGTTGCCTTATAACTGATTCTGCAGTATGAAGGGCCACCTTATAAAAGGGAGTGCACTGCATCTTTTAAAAACCTTATCAGGCTTTTCTATCAGGGGACATCTCCATTGTAATTGCATATGGCAGCATGTGGGGCTACATTTTAGCTATAATTGATTGATTCACTCTGGCCGGAGACATATTTTGTAACCTTCAGACCACATAAATATAGCAGCTAGGATGTTGATAGGAAGCAGAGAAGCTTGCTTGTTAATGTAGTGTGATATGTGGAGCTGGTTCATGGTCTGGATGCAGTAGAATGGGTAGATGCAATACTGTTGAAGTTTTCAGGGACTGTGACTGATCATTTTTCCTGTGGTTCTAACCTTATTCTTTATCTACAGCAGAATGCTACAAACAAACATTTCAAATGGAGGGCACTCATACCATTTATTATTTTCAATGATTTAATGCATGTGTACTGTATTTATATACAGTCTGAACCTTCGAACTGAGGAATAACAAGAGTCCTGTTTCTGTAAATCTTTGTAAATGTGGGGTTCCTAACTTTGGGGTTCTTTTGTAATGTATAAACATTGTATACAAATATTTTTAAACCATCAGGTTACTGTGTGATTATTATGGGATTATGAAAACGCTCGGTATGTGTGTTGACTGATTTTATAAGAAACTAATTTCTTTTTTTTTTAAATCTTATCAAAAATAGGACAATTTCCAGAAAATTCAGATGTGTGCTTGGGAGATTCCTAAAGAAATTCTCTGTATATTTCAGCCTGCCCCTCGGTGTCTGGAGCGGCTGTGTGTGTCTCTCTTCCTGATTAGGACTCTGGGGACCTTTGACCCATTGTCCACCCAGTTCCTGATTACACTTCTGATGGGAAATGAAGAGCCATCACTTTTCATTTCCCTACCTTTCAATAGCCATCAGAGTAAATTATCCTCCTACAGTGGTTTCTAAAACCTGGAATGGTGGGATAATTGCTTCTTTAATGAGCTGGATTATGTTTGAAAGAATAAAAACACATTCTTATGTTCTTGTTTTTAGGAGACATTGTTGACCAATAGTTATAGCTAAGGGAATAGGAAGTGGTGTGGCCCAGTTGTTAGAGTTGAGGGACTTGGAGGCAATATGGTCTAGAGAGGCAAGAGCTGGAGGAATGTGATGCAGTATAGCCTAATAGTTATTGAGGAGGTACTGGGAGGCAGTGTGGCCTATTGGTAATTGCTGAGGAACTGGGAGGCAGTGTGTTTGTAGCTCAATATCACTTTTAGATCAGGTGTCTAAGGCCATTTTAATTAGTCCTTTGCGTGGTTATATTTGAGGGATTTCAAAAGGGATATTGTTTTTGCTTCAGCTCTTGAGGCTGTGGCCTTCATCCCCATAGGTTCCCCACTCACTGTGCTGCACTGTTGGTAGATGGAGTGTAACCCCACTCGCCTTAAACAAAACTTCAACCAGTGACCTTCCGCACAGAGTTTGCCAATGAAGATACTAATGCACTGATATTTAGTGCTGGCCAGGAGACTTAACATCCCGGGCTAATGATTGAGTCAGACCTAAATCAGATCAACACTCTGGTACAAAGAGACTCTCGCTGGGAGTTTATGAGCCTCTGGCATCCTTCCAAACAAGTGTGTGCGAGTTCTTTATTTTCTATTTACTGAATCTCAGCCAGAATGGGAGGTGGTGTGGTGAACGGGAGTCTCTGTGCCCCAGCTCTGTGCAGCCAGCCAGCACCCAGGGGACTGCTCACCAGCTTGCATTACAAAACAAACACACATGCACTCTCAGAAAAAAAAGATACATTTATCTCCTAGGGGATTTCTACTTTACTTTTATTAGTGTTGGTTATAAAGGAAACAAACCCCTTTTGTGCAGTTTAATTCAGAAGCAACTGGTAATGAAGTGGCTCTGCGGTGAGGATATTGTTTACGGCCTGTTGGCACAGTGGGATTAGCTATCTCTCACAGAGGCCATTGGCAGTGATGTGACACTACTGTGGGTTACCAAGCCACGCTGTTGATGCTGGGATCTTTTACGACCAGACTTGATAAAGTTGCAAAATCAATGAGCTGCTTGTAACCAGACGAGCACTAATTGGACAAATGTTCTTATATACAGTGGCTTTGATGTAAAAGACAATGGAATTATCCTAGAGGTAATGTAGTACTGCAATGGGAATATGGAACTGGCTGGGTCCCCCTGGCATTGATGTGATTGTGCACTAAAGTTATACAAGACAAAAGGTACGATACCACCCTAGTCTCTGAATCCTACATCTAAACCCCACACTGTACGGATTCCTCAGATTCACAGGATTCCTCAACTACAGTAACAAGGTGATCATTGTGCTGGGTATAAAGGCATGCCTGGGGTGCACGGAATTCCAGGGCCACAGCCTGTAGACACACCTTGTTGTTATATAAAAAAAAAAGATGATTAATTCTCACTTACTTTTGCTTAACTCTTGCATGACTGGTTTTGCTGGAAAACTAATCGTTTTCATCTTAATCATATGGAAAGTGTGGGATTGTAACATCAAGCATGGATTTGTTAATCAATTTACCAATTTATTATTCAAATTACCTTGTTTTTTAAGATGTAATAATTAACAGCCATATTGATTAGATACTGTACTTTAAAAGGGTCCTTCACTAATTTGTTACACAGTAAACTGGGAGACTAGTCAATCAAATGCCAATTTTGCATTCACTTCAATGAACTTCAATGGAGGTTGCAAAGTATTTCAGATGTTCAAAATGAATTGTAGGATAGCTCCTTAACAAGACATTTGCAATATTTAGCAAGCTGCTTCATGTCAAATTGGCTTGCTTTGGCATTCAATAACACGCTATATAAAAGCTGCACTTCCCTGTTGCAAGCCAGTTTCAATCCCAACAGGAAGACTGACATTGACAGAGAGCTAAAGCAGTTGCTTCATTGGCAGGTGCTTCTGAATCCAAGAATGTGATGTGGGCCTTTCCAAAGAACACACTTTGCTGCTGAAGAAATTAGAGGAATGGTCTTGTTTCCATGAACAATTTAAACACACATCAGTGTCATGCTGGCTGCCAGTCGTGACCCTACACCCTATTAACACTGTAATGGCAGGCGCTTCTGTACATGGTGGGGAGGGGAGAGAGAATGCCTCCTGAACACAGACCTTGATTAGATGTTCCTCCCCCTTCTACCACCCTACACCAAACTGATGAGATCCTTTATGATGGCATCAGACAGACAGTCACTGTTAATTACCACAGATCAAAAGGCGGTGCGACTGAACTCAGCTGGGGGAATAAGGGATAGTCCACACAGACAGCGCAGGGGCTATTACGACAAAAATCAAGTGCTTTCTACAATGCCAAGAGGAAACCGGGGAATAGGGCAGCGTTCCCTGCATACCAATTCTACATGGCAATCCCAGTCCAGGAGCCTGCATTTACCTGCATCTAAATATTGAACTCTAATGCATATAAGAGGTAATGCTACTAAAAGTGTAGCATCCCATATTAAAAACAGATTGTATTAAATAAACTTGTTTTGTTAATATCATCTACATTTCCTAATTCACGTATTATCTTTTTAAAATCCTGTTATGTGTGTTCTGCATGATTCTCAATTGCTTCTCCTTATTTGCAATGCTTACTAATGTTTTAGAAAAGATTGCTTGTGTACCCCCTACAAATGTGGAGTACACATTTTTAACCACCCCCCCCCCCCCCACCAACACCCCCACCCCCCCACCAAAATCTGTAAGGACAGTTCTCAGTTTGCATGTGTAGTTACTTAAATTCTTTCTACTCCCCAAGAATCTCAAGGAAATCTATAATTTTATATACGTCTGTTGTATAAAAAGTGAAAGCCTATATAGAAAATGGTAGACAGAGCTACAGAACTATATTGATAGCAAGAAGAAATATGCTACTTACCTTTGAATGCCAACACTAAAATCCACCACACTTTCCAATCTCTTTCCCTGCTCCCGGCTCTCCTTCACTCCTTCTCACACTCACCTGTAGGACACAACAAGAAATGTGTCTTGACACTGCGATAAATCAACATTTAGGTTGCCGCACGAATTTAATTAAAAAGCAAACATAAATATATCAATATTTAGAGCATGTTTCTCACTGTACCATGTTGAGTTTTAAACGTGCTTTATTCTCAATATTGATATGGTTGATTTCACCTGCTTTTTAAAAGCATATCTGGGACATCACAATCAACCACGTATCTCAGCCATTTAACAGCATTCTCTTCATCAACCTTTTCCCTCTTTTCAATGGAAATAACAATGAACTATGGGCAGCCAGAAAGGTTGGTCATGAATACAAAACAAACCTAGCTGCTTCTTCTGAACTTTTATAATAACAATACAGCAGTATTTAATCATTTCTGTACATGGGCTCTGCTCTATTGAGACTCAAACTCATGCTGATATTCCTGCATATACAGATGTTGCCATTCTGCAGCCCAATAATACTCAATAATGCCAGCAAACCACATGACCCGCTATAGAGGCAACGCAGCATTAAATAAATGCTTTCAAACAAGAGGCTGTTTGCATGCTGGCCTTGCTTACCACAGTGAACTTTCATTCAAATGAACCCGTCCTCTGTAAAGCGTAACCAGTCAGAGCGGTTCTGAAGCTGAACTCTGTGCTCACTGCATGCCCACAGTATCTAGCATTAGAAACAGTCTGCTGCTTTTAAATGCTGCAGCCATACAGCCTTGAGGCAGCTTGCAAGGATGTCACTCAGGCACACCACCATGCTTTGTTGTACTCGGTCCACATTAACACATTGTATCAGGGATAGTCGGTATGAAAAGGGCTGAAATTCCCTTTCGGGTAGAACAGGACAGGTAACTAAGTGCTAGCTAGGCTACAGACCCCACAAATGAGGTGCTCAACAGAGCAATAGAAATAGAAACTCAATAGATTTGTTAGGGCTTTCTTTGTCATGCTTTCCTCTAAGTGCTTTGTAATGCACAATGCTGCTGATGGATCAATGTGCAGTGACCTGCTTCCTCAACGTCATTGCTATTGCATGGACATGGATAATGCACCAGGATGCTCTATAGTAGTTTGCAGAATCCAACTCCGGATTTCTGTGTCCGTCTGGAATTCCCAGTTTAGCCTAAAGACCTGTTGTGTCTCTAACTGTCAAATGCCTGGTCGGATGAAGAGAGTGTTTAAACATGTTGACGTACTGCTGCTGCTAATATCTTGACTCACTATTTCTGGGGTATGTTACACTTAGCTCACATATTTAAAAGCACAGAATTCTGCCAGATTTGACATCCTTAGCCTTTATTATGGTGATATAATCAATAACATTTATGGATTATAAAATAAATTCTAAACATATTTGCAAAAATATAGCAAAACAAGATACACCTGTACAGTTACAGGCCTCATCTCGCTCATGCTTCTATTTTTAAATATGCGAGTTAAGTGTAACGTAACCTATTTCTGAATAATTCTGCATATGAATATTCACTACTGTTGTACTGAAAGCTTATACATACTATGCCTAGAATTGCTTAGAAGCTGGATAAATCAGAATAAGGTCTTACCAAATAAAGACCTTTGCTTTTTAAATGTATTTGTACAGAATGATGGACTCATGGTACAAACAATTTGTATTGCCATTAAGTGTTTTATTAAACAGCATCAGTACATCCAGAGCCAAAATGATTGAGTATCCGAAACCACGAGGTATTAATACTTGGGAACAGTGAACAAGTAATTGTTTCGTTGAACCTCTGTGTTTAATTAAGGAATAATGACATTGCTATGGCATGTTACAAGGTAATAACGGAACTCCCAAGTCAATAAAGCCTGAGACAGGAGGTTGAGGGAATCATTTGAATGAGGAGAGTTCCGTTATTGCAGAGTAACAAGCCACAGCAATGCCATTGTCACTTTTCTACTTCAAGTTTATATATATTTTGAGAGCAGGGCTCGAGCGACCGTGAGAAACTTTTATTCAGGAGCAGTGGTTTTATAACACCTTTATTTGCCATTCCGTTATTGACTAATAAGAGAATGGCTGACCTCCATAGAAAAGAGTGTCTGCTTGCTGTTAAATGAGGCCTGTCCTGGTTTGGAATGGCTATATCACCGATTTTAAACATTACGTTTAGGACTGTGGACAACAATTTGTGTAACACTCCAAAAAAAACACACAAAAAAAAACAATGACAGGAGTGGACAAATCTGGTCTACTCAAGATCTGGTGTTCCCCAAGTTTTATAGGTTAAGTGACCTGGAAGGAGGTTCAGTTGGTTCAAATTAGGTATTTAGGGTACAGGTGGAACAAAGACCAGGTGGGTACCAGATCTCGGGGACTGGAATTGTACACCCCCTGCGGTAGACCGCTCTCAAAAAAAACAAACACGTGAAGTAAATTAATTACATAGAGAATCGGTGTGTGGTTAACACTGATGTTTTTACGAGCCCCTCACAAATCAGTATAATGGTAGCAGTGGCCTGAGGTAAAAAAAAAAAAAAAGAATAAGAAAACAGCAATCAGGGCCAGCTAGGCTAAAAGAAATTCTGCCACCCTCCCTTTTCACTCCATTTTTAAAATTATATAATATACAGTATATTATTCATTTCTTAGCAGACGACCTTATCCAGGGTGACTTACAATTGTTTCAAGATATCACATTATTTTTACATGCAATTACGTTATTTTTTTACACATTATTTTTACATACAATTACTCATTTATACAATTGGGTTTTTACTGGAGCAATCTAGGTAAAGTACCTTGCTCAAGGGTACAGCAGCAGTGTCCCCCACCTGGGACTGAACCCACAACCATATATATATATATATATATCTCTATCAGATTATGTTGTTTTTTTTACATTGTCACAAAACTTTATACAACTATATAAAATCATCACTCTGGTTACAAACGGATGTGACATCTGTCAGCTCTACAATGACAATATTTATGATCAATGGATTCTACCACCATGCATGAGCTTAGAGTTATAAATAACAATTGATACAGAATACGCAGGTTACTTCAAGCACATCGTATTTTCATTGTACCACAGCCTGTTCCCAAGGGGGACCAGATTTCGCGTGACACCGCACCGGCATGATCACCCCACCTCCCCAGCGTTCCTGTACTTCCAGATTCAGCACTACACCACTGCTCATGATATGGTTCCGTAACATCAGCAATAAGTTTTGCAGAACAAGAGACAGTGATCTAAGATGTTGAACATTTTACGATTAAAGAACTATGAAGTATATAATTATGTACCGGTTTTGCCGCCCCCTTCAATTTGCCGCCCTAGACGACCGCCTGTTCTGCCTATATGGTTATGCTGGCCCTGCCAGCAGTGGTAAACTAGGTCAGATATGAAAACATATAGTCTTCAGACTGCAGGGCACAATATCAGTCGACAGCTCGCAAGTACTGAGATTTATCTCAAACAGCTGTGCAAGAGAGCGCTTTGGAGGAGTAGAAATCTGATCAGAAGAAACTGGGGCAAGCCTGCTGAAGCAAAAGCAACGCACCTGGATGATGCGACTCGAGCTGCTTTCATCACCTTGGATACTAGCGCAAAGCAACGCCTTGGTAGGAACAACAGCTGCTGCACTGAAACAGCAAGTTAAAGCTGGGTCTCAGTTAATAATGTTACCACTAAGAGTTGTATTATCCTTTTAATATATATATAAAAAAGAAACAACAATGGCATATAATATTATACTAGAGAACCAATTACTGTACATATTCCACGTTACAGTTTTACATGTCCCCTTCAGTTTCCTGCCCCCCTTTTTTAGATTTAGAGAAAACCCATGAGTGACATGACCTCATTTCTGCCTAAGAACCACATATTCAATTGGGATAAAACTTGTTTGCCTCAATAGAGCTCTCAGAATCATGTCTAACAGATGTGTTTATTTTTACATCCACCAGGGCCAGAGTGTAGCAGGGGACAGGTTAATAGTTCCACTGTGGTGTACCTGATGTACTTGGGGGTTAGACCTGATTCTGAGCTCCATTGAGGCCACCTGGGTGCTTTAAAAAGTCATCAGGTTGGGATGTCAAAACAGAAAACGATGCAAAGTCAATTTAAACTTAACAGCTGAATAGCTAATTCCCGTTGCTTTTTAACATACCCATCAAATGTGTTTTATTATATTAAAAACAATAGTATAATGGTCACACGATTCAGTTAGCAGTTAGTTAATTGCGGTCTTAAAAATGGCATGGTCATGAATTTAATTAGCTACACCTGACCCCAGGCCTCCAGGATATGTCTAATTGCTCAGGTGTGACTAATTAAGCAGTAAAGCCTAAAATGGCTTACACTGCTGAACAAAGGGATTCTGATCTGTTTGCCCCAATGTCGAAGAAACACCAATGATTTTCATTATCTAGGTGTGGGATAAACCCACTTTTATTTTCCTTAAGAGAGTGCAGTGAAGTGTGTTTGTTTTACAAAATGTGTTCGTAGCACGCTGACCTCTCCTGCCGTGGCTGTAAAAACAAGCGCGAACTGTGACTTCTATGTAAAACTGAATATGTGGCATGTGGATGGACAGCTTCCTCCATATTCAAATACTTTCAATAGCTAAAGAATGTTATCAAAATTGAGACTGACTTGGGAGATGCAGCTTTTGTATAATACAGAATGTCAGGGATTCAGTTTGCATCACAAAGGAATAATGTGACGGACAAGCAATTGACACGACAAGTTAATAGTGTGCTAGATCATCGTTGCATTTTTCTTTTTCAACCCCTCTTTAGAACAAATACAATTAACCAGTAGCATTGACATTAGTAATTCAAGCCATCTTAGGTGCCAATGCGAGGAGGTAAAGCCAGCATAGGAAAAGCTAGGATAAACACAAAATAAGCTTATAAAAGCATTCTGGGTTTCTGTGTTAGCCTGTAGTTCAAACATACCCTCAGAAGATACTGAAATAGTTTGTGCATTCAGTTGACATTCAATACCTAAGACTTAAGGTAGCGGTTCAACCGTCATAGATTTCTTGGAAAAGTCTTGGGGTTTATGAAAAACTGATGAATCTAATATTTGACCATGTGATAAACTCGCACTAGGTCTGTCCTGTGCTTCAGAACTCCCTTTGCTTAGGTACACTACTGAAATGATCAGGCGCTAGAAAACCTGATAAATCTACTCTGATTTGACTTATCACAGCACCAGTACAACTCGCCTGTGAGTCTGTCTGGTTACTGTTTGGAGTTGCTTGTGCATCTATAGAGGAGGAACAAAATCATTTAACAGGGGTCTCGTGCCTCCTGATCGTTTAAATAATATAAATGAGTTTTGAAACCCAGGACTTGATGCAGGACTAGCGTGTTTCTAACCCTGCACTTGAACAAATCTGCAGCGTAAAGTTTAACTGAAAGGTTTCATCACATTGCCTGTCTTCCAGTCTGGTAGCAGGGAGGCTTTGTTAAGCACATGCATTTTACAAGCGCACAGCCGGAGAGGGGGTTGGAAGGGCCCCAGTGGAGAGAGCTTTATGCAAATACGACACTAATGTAGGATTAAAATGCCTGATCTAATTCCTAAATGGCGCTATTAGAAAAGCCCCTCACCCTCTCTGCTCCACCTTGAGACAGAAAAGGAAGGGGCATCCTGGAGTTGAACCCTGCCTATGAATTAAATAGCTGTTTGTTTCTTTGCACATCTTTCAGGAAACCTCACTGGAGAAAATAAAACATTGATTTGAACTTCTTTTGCTGCTATTCTTCTGAAAAGCCGTGATTATAGAGTGTGCCTTTCAGTTTGATGCTTTTTAGTACATACTGAGCTACTCAAAACCCACTGCCTTCTGCAGCCCAGCACTTTCTCTAACCACTGAGCTACTCAAACCCACTGCCTTCCACACTGCAGCCCAGCACTTTCTCGAACCACTGAGCTACTTAAGCCCAGCATTTTCTCAAACCACCGAGCTACTCAAGCCCAGTACCTTCCACACTGCAGTCACATACATAGTCCTATTGAACTGGAAAACCTTTGGGAATCCGTGACCTCTGCATGCAGTCAATCACTCTAATTAACGGTTTTAGAAATGGGTTTCTCAAAGATGCTGAATCAGGGAGGGCAAACTGTACGGGTGATTCTTTTCTCTACACAGAGTATAGCTTTGACTTTCTGTACCTATACAAAGCTGGCTGTCTGCATGGTGAACACGATAACGGCTTTGATTTTGCACCAATCTTATCATACACTGCTAGCATCTTATTTCAGATTGCATTTGCCTATGAAACTCTAGATTTAATACCTTCAGGTACTGTGCGATGGTGTGATTATCTAAACCAACATGTATAGAGAGAACAATAGGGTCTTAGTACAATGTACGAAGTACAATATTCAATAGATGTCCAAACTCCAGTCATTGTGCACACATTCATCTGTCCCAATACTTATTAAAGGGTAGCGATAGTTTATATACGCTACTGCTAAAATTGTTAAGATTCTAGCATGAACTCCTTTCACTTGTATAAATATATTGCAATAGGAGTTTAAGCACAAGCCCAGGGTTATACAAGGAAAATATCAATTTCATCATGAACTTCCATTGTAGTTGTGAAAAATCACAAAGCAATGACATTCGAATACTACAACTAACAATCACGAGCAATGTAGTCGACACCAATAAGAGTCCTTTCAATAACTGGCCTTGGTCCCATTGACCGGAAAACAGCTAAGGTGTAGTGCACTGTGAGCCAGGTCTGTCAGTGACACAGAGGGGGAAACAGAGTCCCTGCTCTGGGAGGGTGGAGATGTACAGAGAGGGGACAGCACTCTGAATATTGTACTACAGTAACGTAAAGGGTAATTGGGTAATGCAATTATTATATTGAAGATTATGGATTGCAAAATCCTATCAACTTAAAGTAAAAAAAAACAAAAAAAACTGCAGCAGCCCCCCCAAGATTAAATGTCACACTGACTCACACGACTTGAATGAGGTAATCACAGCACATGAAGCTAGTAACAGTGAATTTGAATGAGGTGACTTCATTGAGGTAATCACTGAACACCAAACTAAGAGTAGTGAGTAGAGAGCTACTGAGAAACGTATTAAAAATGTTGGATTAACATTAGTGTAAAATCTAGATTCCAAACTCAAATCTAATGTATTTAGTATGCTGTCATGGAAGGTGAATGACCTGCAAAAGTCACAGGTAACTTTTTATGGTTGTCCCAGGAAAGCCAAACTGGTACAACAGTTTCGGGTCTATTTTAATGATCTGAAGAACAGTAGATCTTCATTTCACTGCCCTAAAACTAGATTTTTAACAGACCATAACTGTATTTTTATTCAATAGGTCGCCTCAGGCAGGGAAAACATACTTAGATTCATGTAGAATTTAGTGGCAGTGTTCACATCCAACACTTAACTATTGTAAGTCTTTCAGACCATCAACACAGCCAACTTCAGAACATCCCAGTAGAGGGTATGGCTTGTTCTGATGTAAGTATTGTCATGTTTTTGTACAGTTCACCCTTTCCCTAAGAGTATCATATCATTTTACACTCATGGTGCTTGGTGGCAGTCTACCAGAAGACACTACTATAAAGAGATAGGGTCAACTGTACATATTATTAAAATAGACTCTGTTTCCACTCTTTTCACTTTTAGTGTCTCTGTCACCAGGCTCATATGAATCTCAGTGCCCTGTGCAGGGACTCAACCCTAGGGTTTGCTAGCTGTGACCGATTCTCTTGCACACCATCGCTGGTCTCTCTCAGCTTAAGAGTCGTCAGCTGTGGTTTCAGCAGCCTCTTGACCTTTTAAATCATGTACAATCTTGTTTGATAGGTTGCTTTAATTTAAACTGCTTTAATGAGAGTGGATGTCTTGGGAACAATGCCTCTCACGCAGGGCACCGAGATGAAGGGCTAACAATAATGCTGGCTAATGGACAGGCACAGTGCAGGAGACATACCAATAATAACCCTGGCTAATAGAGAGGCACAGTGCAAGAGATATACTAAACAGAGCTTGCCTGTCGAGCTCAGCCAATCCACCTCAATAATCCAGACCTGAACTTCCACCCCCTTCGTTCCGGGCTTCTTCTTGTACCAAGCTATGTGGACAACTGCAGGTCCACCAAAATCCGTCCACGGATCCACACATTCAAAGAATCTTTTTATTAAATAGAACTCGGTATGTCCTGTCAAGGCAACATCTTGCGTTATCTGTCAAACTTCTATGCGTTCCGGTGCATGTATAAAACCAACTGATAAAGCATTGCCATTCAAAACATCCGATTCCTGACGATTTAAGGAAGTAATTCGCAGTCTTGTGCGCGGAAAACAACTGACAGTACTTTTACAAAAGGCTCTTTTTTCTAAAATAGGATTTAAAAAAAAAAAAAAAGTATATAAAAATGTATTCTGATATGACAAAATATGATTAATACATTTAAAACAAGAATGCATTTTTCTATTAAATAATAAAAAGGGACAGGAGTGTGAAACGTCTTGAGGTCAGTCACTGGTTTTATTAACAGACAGGTGATGACAGCACTCACAGACCACATCACTACATAACACCGGCAGTAAAGCCCAGCTCCCTCCACACACAATACTGCAGCCCACAGGCGACCCCTGGGGAACCACTGGACTGCTGAAGGGCCGTTTTGAGATGAAACTGTGTAAATGTTTAGGGAATTAAAAAAAATAGCACTGTTCTGGTCCCGAATTTACAGATTTAAATGTTGTCTTCTGAAATTATAAGGATAACCGGTCCATCCTGATGTGCTGTTTGGGCTGTTCTGTCCTAACCTACTTCATCTGCCCTCTGGATAACTGTGTGAGGTGACTGCGCTGTCAGGGTTTAGAGATAAACTGGAACTATTCTGTCTGCAATCAGTCAGGCATGCCATGTGTTCAGTTTTACAAGGTAACCCTAGACATCTACCAGCACGCCAGTGTGTTGTGTGTGGAACACCGTGCAGTTCAGGGCAAGACATAATCCATATACCTACATGTCAGCATGGGGGTGTATTATGGGAACAGTAATAAAAATACATCTGCTTCTGTGGACATTAACTATCCATGACAATTGTCAAAAAAAACACTAAGGAGTCCTGAACTGACCCTGGACGCAAAGAAATGCATGCAAAATACAATCCCAATGGCGAGATTCAAGAACAATTTTACATGCAAGAAATGCAGCACAGCCGACCAAACTGCCATTCCAAATGTGCTACACATGGAGGCTGTTCAATTCCATTGTTTCTATGGAAATCTTCCAGCAAGGACAGAGGACAGCACTTCTGCGGTTAACCAGAGGTGGTATGCAGCTGCTTTTATGGTTTCTTATTCTGGCAGACAGTCACTAAAAGCATTATTACAATAGACCTTGCAGCAGGCACACACACATAAAAGCAAGGATTAAAGCACTACCAGGAAAGCTGCACAGACAACATATCCTACCTCTCTCTCTCTCACACTCACTCACTCTCACTCGCAAAACAGCACCAAAGCATACTGCCATACCTTCAGCCCAGGCCTCGTCTCCCTCCTTGGCTTCAGTTTCTTGTTTCTCTCCTGATATCCTACACTATTTCTGGGTCTTTTTCCATCGGACAGCTTTGGAATAGACCAGTGGGGGGAGAGGAGGAGGAAAAAAAAAAAAAAGCTATCATGAATTAGCATTCCAAAATGCAATCACATGACTCTGGCCTGCCAATTGGAAGGCAGCGGGTCTATCCTGGCTACTCCCCCTCCCTCCCTCTCTCCCTCCCTATAGAATGGTTGTGTCAGGTCAGTTGTAAATGTAGGCCTGTGCTGGTCTCCATAGCAACAGAGAGGGTTTTAACCCTTGCTTAAAATTGTATTGCTTTTTGTATTTATTTTTTTGGAGGAACTTCCTCACAGCTTCTGCTGTAGCTTGACGGAGGGAAAGGGGAGCTTCATACATGATTACTAACTGAAGGAACCCAGTCTCTTCCTGTTACACTTGGAAGCTGAACTGCCTACTTGTTCTTAATTACATTCCTTCATTTTAATCCATAAATTCAAAACGCAAAATTTCAATATAAAGCTAAAGGAAACTAAGTCAAGTAGACTAACGTTTCTGCTAGGTCTTTTTTACTTGATTTAGTTTCTATAGTTTTCCTTCATGTATTCATTTGAATGCAATGTGTTATGGTTCTTGTTGTTTGAAGTTGTTCTTGGTTCCCTCCAAGCTCATTTAAGATCCACAATGAGTGAATACAAACATCAAAACTATAGGGATTATGTTAAAACATCTATAGCCTTGACACAGGCACCAGAGGAAGGCAAAGGTAAAGTCATGTACACAGCAGAGCAGTCCTCTTATTTCTAGAGCACATTCATGTAATAATATAAAAAAAAAATGTATATTTCCTTTTGCTAATTGTATGAGAACCCTACTGATATTGATATATTTTGAAAGTAAAAGCGCCCCCATGATGAAAGAGATGAATACAGGCCCTCAGGTTTGGAATCAGAGATAAAACCTTTCTCCTCTGCCAATAATGGCTTTCACGCTCAATGGCTCCTGCCAATGCATGATTGAAATCTGGAAATACTAACATAAAGGTGTCTTCTTATACAGCGGCAGCATTACTTCTGGTATTTATTAAGCGAAGGCCACATGACTAAATACAGATGTTTCTACTGATGCTTGCTCGAAACCGAGGGGCAGCCGCCAAGAAAGCAGCTGTGCAGCATGTTAACTTGTGCTTTTAGATGAATAGTTTTAAATCTTATAGCCTGCATGTGCTCCCAATCAAATGATTCCTAAACAAGATGCGGTACATAGATTCATGTAGACGTCTGAACTGGCAAATGGTTTGGCAGAGGCTCATAGGCGCCGGGTTTGTGATATTTTTATTGGTGCCCAGCGGTAACTTGGGGTTAGGAGAAAAAATATAAAATAATCTTTAAAAGCCTTGTTTTTAAAACAACAAAATGTAACATTTTCAGTAAACACAATATTTATTAGATAAAAACGCCTACCTTATGTATCGTCGCAGTGTACTTACAATATCTCATTTTTGTGTTTACAGTATATATTGCTAGTCTATGACACACTTTGTACTATAAAATGGTATATATAGAGGATAAAAGACGAAACCCCATTTGAATACAGAAAATATGCAACAAAGTGCATGGATCCATAGCCCATGAAAATGAAGCTTGAGCGGGTTATTTGATCCTTCTGCACTTTGTTGTGTATTTTCCATATTCAATGAGGATTTATAGTTTGTTCTAATTATACCACGAGACTAACATTTAATAATATTAACATGAAGATAGAGTAATTTCTTTGTATTCTATATTCATACAATTTTGAATATTAAAAAAACACATATGCTGTGCTTCTTATGCAAAGTCCCGAACGGTTTCCAGGTAAACTGTGAAAGTGCTCCGAGTTGCTGCTCTGGCCGCTGGCTGTGAACACATAAACAGGGTGCGTTTAAATTACACCGGCTTTAATTTGTGAAAGAGCCGGTAATCAATAGCTCAGAGAGAGTCGTTTTTAAAGTAGCAGCATAAACAGAATAACTAAAAATACAATAATAAAGTACACAGTAATTCATCTCAATTACCATAAATAAAACATTATAATAAAATCAATAAATAACGAAAATATGCATGAATTACATTATAATGATTAACCACATATACACAGCTGAAGTAAGTCTTTAGTCATGTTTTGTAACTTGGAATATAAATTAAAATCAAGCATTTATAATAGTCAACTTAATTATACATTAATGATTATAAAAAGATGGAAGTAATTATTGATTGGTGCATAGACGATTGGTAAAGATCAAAAACATTTGGCAGCTGTTGTTTGCAAAATGAAGTCATTAAAGAGATTGTCAATTTCATCTGTAAGATACGCTGCTTCTCGCTTATTTTACCATACTATATGAGGTGGAATTTAAAAAACATATCATGTATGAAGCTACAATATCATTCCCATCAAAAGGTAAGTAAAACTATTATATATAAGCTCAAACATTGGTGGTTTTGGGCCCATGTTCCAGAATATTGGTTGAGCCCTGGCTCCATGGGCCCATATAACCCTGCGCCATTTTCCACATGATATAAAACTGCTTCATGAACTAAAAGTAGGTTACTGTGTCATTTCCCATCTGTGCCTGCAGTGCTGAAGTGGTACTCAGAGATGAAGTGATAGCAGACTACTGCATGAAATACCTGCATTTTTACAGGGGCTGGAAAAATGATTAGAAATTGCTGGCAATTGCAGCACGCAAAACCGTATTTCACAGCGTTGAAAAGGGGTGTGAAAAGTAGCATTTTTTACAACAGCAATTTTACTGTCCCCCCTTTTTATTTACTCCCCTTGACCCACATGTTAGATGTCAGTATTAAAGCTGGAGCTAATGCTAATTTTGTAATGAAACCTGATACCAGGTACCAATTGTCCCCTAACACTAAAGGCAGTCATGCGTACACATCACACTTCACATTGATACATGGATAGCTGAAGAGCTGCTTACCCAATTGTCATGAAACTTGGTATTAACATTCTTTAGCTATGGAGAGTGTCAGATTCTGGGGCTATATGGAGGTGTCTGTCTTTCTTCCCATCTATCGGTCTGTGTGTCCAGATGGAGTATTGCTTACAAAATTGGGATTAAACATTTCATTGCCAATCTTATTCTAGTATTTTGTACATGCTCTCGATGGTTATCCGCTGATGGCCAAAATTCTGAATTTATAGCCGTGGCGGGGGATGTACAGTATGTTACTGAAATAACCAGGCTTCAGTTTATATCCCATTTCCAAACCGAACATTACCTCCATGCGGCTTTACCCGCTACCTGCACTGCCTAATTCCTATGCAGTGCAATACAGTTAGATAGCTATAATAGCTAATTGAAGCATCTCTTAAAATTTGGAACATCAGGCCTAGCCCACAGAGCCGCACTTGCCTGTCACTGTTGCTAGGTGACCGAGTGTTTCGTCATGAAGGGGTGGGGTTTCAACTACCCCCTCTAACCCACGCCTCACTGCCGACAACATCATAGTTCATGCAAATATATTCTAATTCCTAAGCATGGGGCCCATTAAGCATGCAAGACATGAGATGCCAAAGTGAATGCGCTGGGAATAGAGTGACACAGAAGATTAGCGGGCACTCTTCCACATTACATGCTGAGGTTTTTGTACACCCTAAGGGTTCAGAACTTCAAATACCATTTCGAATGAAGTTTGCTCCAATATTGAGTGTCTCTACGTGTACAGAATAACAAATAAATAAGTCCTTCATTTTCATGGAAGTGGAAATCTGATTTTGCAAGAGCTTTACAAACATAACCCCATGTGGGATTGACCACCAGCAGGAGGTGGACTGCTTACCATCTTGATTTTGCTGGTCATCTAAGTCTCTCCCAGTATCATGACCAGCATCAGGAACATGGTCTCCATGTGTTTCAGCACAAAGCTTGATGTATATATACCTCATCTTGGTATCCCAAATACCACGGGACAGAGGCAATGTGGCCACCACATCCTACCACCCTGGATCATACCTGCACATGCACTACCAAGATGTTATTGGCTTCACTACATTTGTGGCACCATCATATATATGACACTAATAATGAGTATGCCTTTGACTCTACACGCCTGGATTGGAGTTTCACATGCACTCCGTACTATACAGCCTTACCTGCTTCAGCTGGTGAACACCCAGCATAATGTCCCATAAGACACATATACGACGTTCTTGGAATGTCTGGCAAGCTGTCATCATCCATTGACACAAATGGCGTCCATTTTGTGACTAGGTGATCTCTTCCTATTCTGAGCTGCACATCATTGGATGTGTGCACCTACTGAATCATTTTTCAAGTAAGGTTGGCACGCATTACACAAACTGCTAATAATGTGTACATTGTACGTTGAATTGTGGATCCTCTCAATATCTGTCACTATGGCAACACGTAAGTCTCTTGGTAAATGGGAGGTGCCACTCGTCATTTGATTGATTGACATTCGGGTAACGAAAGACAGTTCCTGCTGCAGCATATCCTGACAGCATCTTTGAAACGGAACACTTTGTTGTTCAATTTTTTAATGACAGTGTGTGCCAAATCCAGTATTTATTTCAAGCCATCCTTTACACATCACTCCTTTTCATGTATTTCAATGCTGATGTTCCCAGCGTTCTTCAAGAGGTCACATGAAAGAAAGTGAGCAATGAAAGCACATGACTGGAAAAGCAGCAATTGGGTACTAAGAAGCAGAGAGTGAGTCCAAGTGACTGTTTTCAGTGTCTCTATGTTCTTTCATTGAAGTAGAAGGCAGGGACACAGGAGAAGTGTAGCACTGAAATTGAACATTAGTAGCTTTGACAAAAATGCTATTAAAATATCAAATACACCTTCGTGTGGTCCCAAACTAGACGTGTTCTGTGGAAAAGATTGGAAATTACTGCTGCATTAAAATTTACAAAGTTGGGTAACATTTGACATGAGGTGTCTAATTATTGTGTATTTACATAGTAGTTACACATAGTACATACTGTATATACTTACACAATTATGTTATTATGCATAGTTACAATGTAGTGAATGTGTAAATCTTTTTGCACGATATATGCAAGTACACAATTGTATCAGAAAAGGGTTTAGAGTTAGGGTTAAATCATGCAAAACAATAAACACATTAAGTACATTATAACTATGCATAATAACATTGTAATTATGTGGAAGTGTTAAGTTACTGTTAAATAACTGTTAATATCAATTAGATTTTCTTAAACAGCCTGGAAACCTGCCTTGCAGACCCAAGAAGCGAGCACTAGTTTCCTGTCAGCCTGCTGCGCAGTGAGTCTCTGATGGACTGTTATTAATTCCAGGACACTACGTGTTGCACATCAATCTATCCTTCCTTTAACATCATCTTTTAAATGCATATGGAGTCTTGCTTTCTTGAACGGCACTGCGATACACATGAAGTCAGAACTTGAGAAAGACAGCAAGATAATTAGGGTCATATTCCTACAGCTTCAGTGATCAAGTGCACTGCAGGCTTAGCCCTTTCATGATGCATAGCTGTTTTATAAATAACGTCTATGAGCTGTATTTTAATGCTAGCGACAACTGAATATCGGCCTGACAATAGTGATATTAACAGCATCTTGAGATTTTCATATGTCCCATGTTTCATCAATGCTGATCCAGACTATTTGCTGTAGATGGGGTGGGGGGTGGGGGGGGTATTAATAAAAGGAAACAACATTGGTTAGTTTAAAAGGATACAATTTGCAGGGACCCATCAATGAATTCAGTGTGCTGTAGATACAATCTCAACTCTGGCTGATAACTGCACACTGTGGCCGGGAACCAGCCAAAATTGAGCCTTAAAACAAATCTTGCATATTAGTTTTATTTTCTTGGTTGAAATGACTGTAGCGGGTCGTCCCATGGGTCACTTGGGTGGTCTGGATTTTCCATTATGGAATTTTTAGATATGCCTGTATCGAGGAAACAGTAGTGTTAATTCCACGAATGAGGATGGCGGAATAACATCCTCATGATTGGAATGACCACAGCATTCTAAGAACGTTCATAGAGTATTCTGTTTATAAAACAAGAGCAATTGTATGAACAAAACAAGTTTACATTTAAAACAGATGAAAAACTACTTTCCTTAGATCAAGCTTTGCATCTGCTTAAAACGCAGGACCATTTTGAACGATGCGGTTTGCCCAGACATTTTTCCCCATTGGGTTTAAATGAATGAGAGATAGATCACAAACAAGATTTGAAAAAAAAAAATTCACCTTGCAGTGATGAATGCAAAAAAAGTAATTCAATGCTAGATCAACACATGTTGTTTAAAAGGAGGTCCCTCACGCCCCCTCCCCCAAACCCCACCTTCAGAGCTACAGCGTTGGAGGACCACGCAGCTCTGGGCCGCTTACAGGCAAGCCCACAGGCACCCTGGCCGACCTAAGCCCTCCCCGCCCCAGGCTGCGCTCGGCCAATTGTGCAATGCCCCCTGGGAGCTCCCATCCATGGCCAGCTGTGGAATAGCCTGGACCCAACCCCGCGACCTCCAGGCTATAGGGCGCATCCTGCACTCTACGTGGAGTGTCTTTACTGGATGCGCCACTCGGGAACCCCCTAGCAACTGATATTCTGTCTAGTTTTCTTTTAGATTCAAAATCTTTCAAATGTTATTTGGTTGTAAAATGCTTAGAAATATTTTATGAGAACAACGTAAAAGCTGCAATTTTTACTGTTGCCCACCAGGGAGTGTTCATTTACCATGGCGAAGAAAAGTTGAATTATTACTTCTTCAGAAGTCTAGAATTTCATATTAAAAACAGTTCAGTCACAACTGAACATCTATTCCATTTTTCCATGATTCCAGACAGGCAGTAAGAGCAGGTTATGGTTCACCAAGGGAATGCAGTGCATGGCGCGGCCATCTGCTGGTGAACACACCCCAGAGCTTCCCTGTGCTCGCTTCTTTCTTTATGTCTTCCTCCACAGAAATCTGTCTTCCAAAATCTGTATTGAGAAACTATGAGGAAAAGGATAGATGCTGACACTTAAGCCAGCCAGCCAGCCTTGGGCCTCTCTCAAGCACAGACTGCCACTTGTGCTGAATTGCGTGGTGTTTGTTTTGTGATGTGGGTTACACTAGTTAGAGAGTAACGTGACAAATGTTTTGTTTCTTTATTACAAATTCACAGAACGGGATGGATAAAGTCATCAATGAGAACTGCACCTTCCTCAATGTTTTTTTTTTTTGTATGTGTGAATGCTGTACGGTATGTTAAATAGGTTCTATTTAGCTGTTTTGTTTACTCAATTCCATTAACCAGCATACATGTAAACATTACATTAAGCTGTTTTTATCACCTCTATAAACTACAAAACACTCAATAGTGGTACATTTTATAAATATGAAAATAAACTTGGTAAATGACTTCTCAGTGTCTTCAATCTGTGTTTATATCAGTCACGTCCTGGTTGAAGCAAATATTAAACATTGTCTCATATGAAGTCCATTTCAAATTTAACCACAGACCAAAGTGTAATTTAGTAATTACATTTTTAAAAAATCAGTTACATTTTACATCCGCTGTCCAAAGCATTCAGTACTGTGATCCTTGAAATGTATTGTTGTTTACGACAGTCGCCCTGGATAAGGGCGTCTGCTAAGAAAATAATAATAATAATAATAATAATAATAATAATAATAATAATAATAATAATATGCAGCCCATATTGTAAGAGATATGTGCCCAGGGTAAAGAACAGCAGTATCGAACCCCAGCCAAACATCAGACAAACAACATTCAAAAGAACTGTATTCAGGAATATTGAATTAAAGATATCAATTCAAAAGGGGAAAATGCTTTGAAAATATTCTCAGCTCTGTAGGCCTGTCAACGTGCACCTCAAAGACCACTTAAACATCCAAAGACATCCCCCTGTCGCCCTCCCCAGCTCCAGATTAGGCAGATTTATGCAGTAAACCAGCTGTATCAGCACGGGGAGGATGGGGAGTGGGGGTCTCTGCCTTGGATATACAGAGCATCCCATTTCCAAGAAGGCTTTTAATGACATCCCATTACAATACCTGGAATAAAAAGGGCTTGGAGGGGCCCCTGGGCTGAAGATCCATCACTCTTTATGAGCCCCTTGTCATCAGAGAAAGAGCTTTCCACTGCTGTGCTTGCTTATCAGCTGTAAATGCCTTGACGTAACTGCAACTGTGGCCATAAATTTAGATATAACCTCACACACCAAATCAGTTCCACTTAATACAATAGGAACTAACTTAAGCCTTTACCCCAATAAGCCATAGAGCATTTAACAGCACTCAAAAGTGCAGTATTAAAAGAAACACATGTAAACAGTAGTAAACATATAGGGCTGGTTTCACAGCCCCCGATTACTACTAATCTTGGACTACCTAATATTATAGTGTTAACTGGGGTCTGTGAAACCAGTCATTATTTGTATTTTAAAACATTATCAGCTAGTTTCAGACCCTGATTAGCTCTAATCTTGCATTTACCTACATTAACATTGAGTAGCCCAAGATAACTGTTAATCGGGGTCTGAGAAACTAGCGGTATCTCTAGTACTATACCAGGTAAACAGACATTTAATTGCAAGCGTTACTTTCAGGTAGTCTTGCACTTTCTTCGCCGTTTCACCTGCTAAGTGAAATTGTCCTCAACTCTTTCAACTCTCTTTTCTGTCATTAACCAACCAACTGCTTCCCAGACATGTTCTGCAGCCAGTAACATGCAGGTAAAAAAAGGCATATATTATTTTGTTAGCTACAATCACTTGAATGCTTACATCAATCTATTTTCAGCCTCTTGACTAAAGAGTTGCGTAAATCGCCGTGTACACCATGTTACTGTGCATTCTGATATAGAAAAGCTTCTATTATTAATGAGGAGGCTTGATCAGATATTAATGAAACCACACAGTCAGACTCAACCTTCTGTTTCCTCAACATCCCGAAGTTCACAGAAGCTGTGGGGTGATTGTTACCCAAATGATGTTGCACATTTCTGTTACTGCGCCTCGCAGGCTTGCAAAATGCAATGCATTCCAGTTGGGTTTCTGTTTGGACACCATTTAGACAATACAATATGATTGTGCTTGGGGTTTATTGTGCTGGAATATCCACTGTACACAATAGTTCTATGAAGGGTCCTGCATTCTACACTCAGTTTAAAAAAAGGGTCAATAATGGCTACTTTATATTTCTGTCATAGGATGATCTCTTGGGGGAAGGCTATTGAAGTAGAATGCACTGTGTATACTAGGCTCTGGCGCCCCCTTTAGATGGGAACACAAACGAAGCACAATATTCAGTGAGAGGGAGAGACAGCGTTTGGAATAACTGTGCTTACCCTCAGAATGTGCCTCCCGGTAGCACTCGAGTTGAAAAATGTGCAAATCCAGTGCAATACAAAGCCTCGCCCATAGATATATTTAACCCTGTATTGCCCAAGCTACTTTATTTATGTAACTAGATTATGTCTCTTGTGCAAAATCTACTACATATGAAATTCTGGTTTCTGAGGCTGGATTTAAATAATAGAGGGGTGGCTAAGCATTGTATCATGTTGCAATGCAGAGATGGGCACTAGAGGGTTTTAAAATAACCAAGTGAAAGCGTAGGCTTAAATGCACAGTAGTTGCTTTTGCGGTACTTCACTCCAAGTAAAAATTACTTTAAAATAGCCTAAATTCAGTCTGGTAACAAAGGACAGGGCGAATTCCAAATACATGACAGCACATTATATATACGCTCACCTCAAAAAAATTATTTTGTTAGTTACTTGCTCTCCGCTAGAGATTTCCACTCATTCACTGCCACCTGCTGGCAACTTATGGATATAGCACACACCGATTACACTGCTAAATACCATTACTGTTCAAGCCGTTCGTAAGTATTTTATTATTATTAATTTGTAATTTAGCAGTCCAATTTGGCACTGGGAAATCCAACAAAGCCCTAGCATCTTCAAACATTTTTTACCCTGTAACATTTTACTAGGTGACAAAAATGTTTTAATTTTAAAGCTTTAAGTTTGAATTATACATCCATTCAATACACTTATTAAAAATGCATATTTTTGGAAATAAAGTAATAATTTAAACGTAACCTGACGTCAAACAACATAAAAGATTTCTGTTCCAGCTTTGGTATAATGTAGATATTGTATTGCTGTACTGTGCTCTGAGCGATAGGAGGGGAAAGGATTCCATAAATACTCTCTTGATATCCACACATCCCGCCCTGTTCGGTACCCAATGGTAGGAGCCGAGTGTCCTGTGCTACAGCAATCATCAGGGAGAGAGAGACACATGCTGACTGAACACACGCAGAGACACAGAGAGGGAGAGGACACACGCACTGAGCAGAGACACAGAGAGGGAGGACACATGCACTGAGCAGAGACGGCACACTCAGTCATTCATAACTCCTGCCACAAGCAGCATCATGGTTTTTGAAAACGGAGAGATGCCCTCCAAACCTGTCCCCAATGAAATAACCAGCTTGGTTCACGCTCCCGATGATGAGAAGGTGGGAATATTGTTTGATTTTCTTTCTCCTTGTGTGCTGGTTTTAGTTTCCAAACAGACTTCCAGTCGCTTTTCAATTAATGATAAAAGCTTCTGCTTGATCAATTAGTGCGACTGCAAAACCAGATGTTTCAGAATTAAAACTATTTATAAAACACACTTGTATATTGTAATTGTTTGAGACTATACTTGACACATAAAAACCAAAACACACACTTGTGTAAAGAGGTATACATTTTTCATTCAGTCTAATTCCTAACACCTAATTCTTGAAAGAAAGAAAACAAATGTTTATTTTACACAAATAAAACAGGAGCTAATTAAAGACTGGTGTAAACGCTTTGAAATGATAGAAATACTAAAACATGTAATCTGTTGTTTAACATTAATGTCTAATTCTTAATTTGATTGAGAGTGTACTTAAACCATTTAGGAAAAATTACTATAGCACTGACAGTGCTGCAATCTCAATGTAATTAAATAAATTGATTTACAATAATAAATGTCACCGTGGCATAAAGAGCTTGATAAATCTATACAATCTAATACAATTGTACATATGCAGTATTAAACCTTTTGCACAACAGGATCAAAGCTGTTGAATAGGCATCTCGTTTGCAAGCACGTCGGGGGTAGCTGCATACTGCACTGGAGTATTTGTTCACACAGAAAACTGTGCTGCAAAGTTACAAGAGTACAGTGCAAAATGATCAAACACTATCATGAAAGTGCAATCATTATTAGGATAAATATTAAACAATTATACAAGCCCCAAACCCTACGGTCTTGTTTTCACCACTATTTTTTATCTAGACCTCATGAAGAATGAATACAGCAAAGACAGACAGAATTGAAGGAAGTATAATATTTGATATGCGGAACTAATGCTTCAGTGGGTACTCCAATCAAATAAAGTATGTGGCCAAATAAAAGGTTTCCTACTGTGGTAGCCACTGTGCTGAATTCAAAACAGCTTTTAAAACAACAGCCGGCTGACATGAATCCTTTTCTCAATGTTAGGTATTGTGTCAGAGCTGAGAATGCAAATACTGCACCTGTTGCAGGTATGTACGAGGAATCTCATGATCTTCAAGAGAGAGTAGTCCAGGCTGTCCACTAGAGTGTTGTCTCAATGATAAGATAGGGTTGATATCGAGCTGGGCAGGAGCGAGGTGTTTATGGGGGTGTGTGGAAGGACATGGGTATATAATATGGGGAATTCTGCTTAACAATGAAAAAATTTAATATTTACTATGGAAGTTGTATGCTGAGATGAGCTATCAGTGAAACAGTCAAACTTGGAAACACGACTGGGGTAAGTACAGGCAGTATGTTTCCATCACTGCTTTTAATACATTGGGCCCTTCCACTCTCCAATACTAGAACCACTAGAAGAGGCTGAACAGTGAAGAGCTAGAGCCCCACATTACAAAGACGGCATACCAGCCCATTCACAAAGATTCAACATAATAAAGTTTACAAACATAAGGAGGCCAGTTAACCCATCACTGCTCATCCGGTTTCTAGTAGCTGGTTGATCTCAAAACACTGTCAAGTCGGTTCTTAAAAAGGATCCCAGTATCAGCATGAACAACATGACTAGGTAACCCATTCCATACCCTCACCACTGTGTGAAGAAGTGAAATAAATGTGAAGAAATATTTAATAAGATGGGTTGAGCATTAACATTCTCAATTTGTTTCAAAGTGTTTTCTCCCAGCTAGGGTGCCTAAGTATGTGGATTTTAGTTTCAGAACAGTGAAAATCATCTAATGGGTGATTTCCAGACCTTGATTAGCACTAATCCTGGAGTACCTAGTGTCACCTTAGGTAAGGCAGTCCAAGACTAGTGTTTATTATCAGGGTCTGTGAAACCAGCTGGAAGTGTCTCTGTGTAACATTCTAATAAAAAAAAATACAATATTAATTAAGAGACTGCTTATTTCAATACCGCTTGTGCTCATGAGTCAATGTACCATTGATCTTCTTAGTTCAGTCACACTATCCACCAATTAGAAAAGGCAATAGTATAACACCGATACAAATTCAATGTCGATCCTCCTACCAGCTGAACAGTGAATTGAATTTGAACCCTGGTTAACGCCAGGAGTTCATACTGGGCCTCAGCAGACATCATGAGGCCTTGCGTTCTATTTTCTGTACTGTATTTAAGAATTTCTCTATGAGAAAGGAACCATGTGTTTGTGTTCTGGGTGAAACGTTAGCACTGAAATTGGGAACGACTTGCTGTCAAATCAGCAATAATACGGTCCTGATATAGGAAAGGGGAGCTGTGCTGCTGTGGACAGATACCTTTTTGTGAGCTACAATACTGCAATATAATGAAAGCCCTGTTTCTAACTTCTGGCACTTTTTCTTATGATTTGTAAAGAGATTAATGCTGTAAAGTCCTTATGGCAGCAAATTCAATCCTGCGTTGCATGGCACCATTTAAAAGTCTTTGCGCTGCCAAAAATCAAACCTTTTCCACTCTTAAAGTGCTGCAAGAAAACAAAAAAGACATGACAGATATAAGTTTTGCCTTTGTCTTGCTCTCAACAAAGAGTATCTTCCTCTATTCAAAACGGTAACTATTATTTTAATGAATTGTTCAGGACTGTCACTTTTTATTTGTAACTTTAAAAGTGAAAAACAAATGGTGATCATTTTAGATATGAACTAGAGAATCGTACCTGGTGGGTACTTCTAGCATTTCTACAGGCTGAAGTGGTGTAGCAATATTGTGTATTTTACCTTGGATCCGAGTTACAGTCAACACAAGTTATGGCACACACAAAGGAACATCTGGGTAATTCAAAAGCATTAGTGTCCGATTAAAAGTGCAGCCTGGAAAAATCAATCAGACAAGCACTCCCCTCTAAAACAGATGTAGCTGCGAGGCCCATTCTGACATGATGCTGTTCTACAGATAACAAGCTTCCCCTCTCTGCAATAACACAGCACCCTGCCCTAGCCTGCCCTTTACACAGAACAATATCCTCCATCACATTAACAAGCAGCAGCAGCCTGCCCTTTACACAGAGAACAATATCCTGAACTATAACCACAAGAAATAAGGCACTGGCCTCTGCACTGTACAGACACTTCAGCGCAAAAACATTATTACTGATGAGCACACAAGTGGATATATACACACTGGGACAAGTCAGAGGAGGTATATTTTAGAATTACTGTGCAGGGCTGTTTGCTATCTGTTATCAACTGTGCTGTCGATCCCTCCCAAACTGTATTGTTATTCGTGCTGTTGAAGTCACCATTGAGTGTTTTTATCTTTAAAGGAAAATGGTACTAAAAGGACACATATCAGGCAGGTGAAAGCATGTTTTGTTTTACTTAATAGCTGCATTACCAAATATGACCCAAGGACTCCAGAGGGGTGAAATGCAAGACCCTTGTTTCAGGCTCAGAAATACTTTTTAAAAAACTATAGAGCAAACTTTTCACTGGAACCAAAGCTTAGGTTGATCAAATCCCATTGCATAGCAGTTTGATCCATTCCTGGTTTCACTATGGGTTTACTAGGTCACACCTGAGCTTGTTACATACACACTGTGGCCAATCAAGCTTGTATTAAAACCTGGAATGGGTGAAACTGCTGAGCAATGGAAGTCTTATTCCCATACAGGGTTTTCTTAAGGGGTGATCAGGCTGTTTTTCTAATTCAAGCTGAACTGAGACTATTGATTCTTCTCCCAGTGTCACTAGAAACCTGATCAGCCCAGCCTTGAATTAACCACACACACAAACACCAGAGCCCTTAACCTGGCCTTGTTGCTGTCTGTTTTAATTCCATGATCTCCAAGTACCATAGCTGCTTGTTTCCACAGCAGCTCTGGGTACAGACCCTTCTCAATGTGCTGATTAGGATGCAATGATTAGGTCAGGCAGGGTGGTATCAATCATGGGTAATTCAATAATGTGGCACTGCTACACACGCCACTGCTGTGCTGCATCAAATGTACAGCTGTCAGAACTGGTACTGCACAGGCTGTGTTCTGCACTAGGAACAGAGCTAATATACAGTAAGGGACACATTGTACAGCATCACCCAATAAAAAAAGGTGGGAAAAGGACACTGTCAGAAGGCTGTATCACTGCTGTCCTTCCTTGTTTGCATTGCCGAGGCTACAAAAAGGAACTTGCTGGAACAAATTTGAATATTCAAACAGACACTGTTTGACGTGTATTGGGTGGTTCGCCTTCGTTCATAGAAAACAGAATTTTTAAATGACTGCCAAAAAGATCTTTTGCAAAAGGAAGCCAGTGCATAAATGAGGTCTGAAACAAACACATTCCACTGTACATAAGTGTTTCTCTCCATTGTTAAATAGGTCCCAGCACTTCTCAATGTCTTTGATGGTGTAATGGGCAATCATATCCTATTTGCCCCCATAATGCTATTCCACTTGAACTTGCTGTGAAATTGATTTTGCGTCACCTCAATAGATATTTGATCATCTCTTTAGTGTGAAATGATCAACTAAGTACAAATCACAATGTGTTATTATGTGGAAAAAATATAACACTGGATTTGATTCTTAATACAGTAACTGTATTCATACACATTTTTCCATGTTTTTCTTATGGCTTGCATGCACAGAGGTCAAATATTATATGAAGCAACTATTGTATTTATAATTCAGATAGAAACCTGGACTTCATTAAAAACCGACCGCAATCTGAGAAAGGCTCCGTCAAGTGGAGGTTGTTTTTATTCAAAAACAGTGAAAAGATTCAGTTCCACTGTTGACCACAAGGTGTCAGCACTCCTGCGTCAATGGCTCGAAACTGCCTTGGTCACGTAGCAGGAGTAGGCATGCGGTTTAGACAGACACAGAGCGACAGAAAACGCTTATCAGCCGTAAACCGCAGACAAATGAGAGCTCAGACTTGTTGACCGAGTAACAAAGGATACATTTAGATCACTTCTATAAACAGTATCAGCTAAGCTAATAGCACAGCCAGTATGTAATGTCTGATGAAGTCAGCTGCAATAAAACCTGTTGAAACGGTTTTACTGCAGCTGACTGTTGTGTATGTTTCTTCACTAAGAAAAATATATACATATTAACAAAAGCAAAATGCAGTTTTGTAATATCTTGAGACCCATATTACTGCCTAGCACAACTCTAAAAGCACACAGCCACATTATACTTTAACTGTCTTTAATTGTACATGTTCTTATATCTCAAGGGTTAGGTGTGTATCCAAGGACTAATCTTCTTTCGTTTAGTCTTTGGTGCACTTTGTAATGAATTGGCATCTCAAGCCATTGAATTGAATGGCAAAGCAAGGGCTGAATGCAAACCGCACACCAAGGCTGGGCGTGTTACAAAACCTAATACACTTCCGATAAGAAATTGCTCTTATACGTGGATTTAACTCCAAAGGTTTATAGAAGTGACACATTCATCTGCACATATATCTGCAGTGAGACAACTCTGTTGCCTGGATACCGAAACAACGGATAAGCTGTTTTTAAATCCTCGTTTAAGGCGAGGCTTTGAAGCCTAATTATTTTAATCAGCAACATGCAGGCATCGCAGTGAGAATAAAATAAATAAATAAATAAATAAATAAATAAATAAAATCAATCGCTGCTGTTGAGAAAGTTTCAATACTCAGCTTGTCTAGATAAATCCATGCTAGTGACAGCCCGTGTACTCTATACCCCAAACCCTCCTTAGTTTTCAGCCAAAACACAGTAATTACATTTGGTCGCTGCTCTTAAAAGGGTTACATTTGCTTAACTCCATTCCCATAATATTCCATATCTTAGATATTTAACCTATTATGGGTGTTCTGTATGTACTAACTATTCAACCAACTGCTTCTGCAGTGAGGTGGGGAAACATATTAGTGTTGCACTGTGCACTGAAGCCCCTTAGGTGAAGCATTCTGCACTGAAGCCTGCACAGCACTGATATGGCAGTTCACTGCAGTGCCATAGTTTTGTTTTTAAAGAGCATACAGTGCCATTCGGTGGCCAAATGTTGTATTTCAGACCATTAATTTAAAAGAAAAGCCCATCTGAATTTTCTGCATGTTTTCACTTCCATAAAATAATTCTAGCAATAACACAGTTTGTAACTGGACAGGTGCTGAAAGCCCTGGTATACCACTGTGGCAGCTCACTTACTTCTTATGATTTACTGTTTAAAGTAGTTGGATTCCTTTGAACCCAAGAGCCTTGTAAGTTCCAGGATAACTCAGAGATATACCATCAGGTGACTGACCCAGGAGCAGGGAATTAAATATTGTGCCTCTTCATGCAAAATCCAACAGGAAGACAGAATGGACAAGCAGGCAACTGAAAATAGGCCAATAACATTCAAATGTAGACGCTATACTTAACTTGAGAGAATTCATCGTTTGTAATAATTACTGTTAATAAGATCTCAGGGTGCACTTGGAATGAAGGTTTGAAGTTGTATTTAAAAAAGGACATATTTCAAGCAGCATGAGGTCATCATTCAGGGTCGTTTAATTCAGATCAGCTGCTTCAACATCCAGAATAATATTTTATTATCATATATAAATATATATGAATTAGCAATTATGGTTGACATAATAGAAAATGGTAATTCCTTACCAAATAATCTTAAAATAGTTCTAGCTAATTAAAGAATTCCATAACTCTTACATATCATGGACATCCATCTGCTGTGCAGGTCTCACATGTTTTTACAGCAACCATGCATTTTCATGAAAAAAAAAAATAATAATCTGTAACGACAAGGTTAAAGAAAGCTTTCCAATTGCATGCCCTGTTGTGCCTCAGCAGTGTCTTTGGAGTTAAAGCATGCCACTGGCTACACTGCAAGGCAGACCTTAGGGAAAGCAGCAGACTGTATTGAAGCGGTGGAGGCAATTTCCCTCTCCAGATAAAAATGACCTAGGAAATGCAAGAATAAAGTGCTTGAAAATACGAGGGAACAATCCGTTTCATTTCTACATGCACGGTCATTTTAAACTCAAGTCACTGCTAGAAGTGTGTATTTGTTACGTTAACTTAAGTTTTAAAATGTTTACACGAAGGGGAAAACAGCGCTGCAGTCTCTTATAGTTGTTGGGTTAAGTTCAGGTCGTTGCTTCCGATTTTACCGATGATATTGCTTTGTCACATCTACAGCTTCACTCTGAGTGTGTGAGACTCGCTCATTTTGGTAATGTTTTTAAAACCTCATTTTTCAGCACTCTCGGTCATAAACTACAGAAACTAATAAACGTAATTTTTGGTGATAAAAGGCGTAGAATAATAACAGTTTCTGAGTTGACGTGCAACAGTCTGCTTTACAATGTGTTCACTGCAGCAGAATCAGCTGACAGACAAACTGTACCAGGTAGGCGAGGCATGCCGGTCGCTGGCACAGAGAAAAAACGTCTTGTGACTGCTGCAGTGTCTGCTAAATTATTGAGTACCGGTGGGTGCAGCGTGCAGAGAATGCTGTAGACAGGGAAGAGAGCGGCAGAAACGAACAGAGGCACAGCTACAGGCTCAGCACCATTTGTGTGCACGCTAGCTCGTACTCTCGAGCGATAAATCACGTTTTAGTTTCCATAGCTTTATATATAAAATGTCAAAGGGACGAAAAAGCTGGTGTCCCTACAGTTTTACGGTCTTTCGTATCATGTTGATTCAACGCACTGGTTTGCGTAATATTTTCCTAGTTCTATGCAAATGAAGGCACACCCAAACAGAGGGCGATTGATTAATATACCACACACACACGCAATAAGTACGTTAATGATTATAAAGCATTGGTAAGACACTGTTTTACAACGAATAGAAAAATATGCAAATATGGAAGCACTATATGTAGCACACACTTGTGTATACGAGCTTAACGCCTAATTCACGCGATATGTAAATCAATAACATCAACGCAGTTGATCTGACATACTTTGATAGACTGATGGTACCAGTTGGTGTTCAGTTGGCAGGTTCTTCCATATCCAATAAATTGACTACATAGAATAGACTTTAATGCAAACTTCCGCCAAAACTTCCCTAAATGAACCAGTGAGGAATAGTCACATGTCCCTCTAGCTACAGAAACATCCTTAATGTATTACAAATGCCTCTCATCTCATTGAAGACATACGTGCTGCCACCTGCTGACTGCTATTTGGAACTACATTAACCCCAATGGTGTCAACCTAATGCATACGTGAGTATTTTGGCTGTTGAATAAAATCGGATAAATGACCATCTATTCGGAAAAACCAAGATATTTAGTAGGCAAGGGGTCTGGGTGGGATACAATGGCAAATACCCCACTCCTAGTGATTTATACATCTGTTCCAATGCTTGCTGGATTGTAGTGTAGCAGTGTGGAGTAGTGGTTTGGGCTCTGGACCCTTGACCAAAGGGTCGTTGGTTCAATCCCAGGTGAGGGACACTGCTGCTGTACCCTTGAGCAAGGTACTTTACCTAGATTGCTCCAGTAAAAACCCAACTGTATAAATGGGTAATTGTATGTAAAAAATAATGTGATATCTTGTAACAATTGTAAGCTGCCCTGGATAAGGGCGTCTTCTAAGAAATAAATAATAATAGTGTATAACTGGACAGGTCGCCCTTAATTTCCTCCAGTGGAGCAGAAAGCAAACAAAACATTAAAACCAGTATAAGAACAATACTTACTCAATAATATAGTATCTTAAACATTTAACTTCTAATTATAAATAATCACAAGGTGCGTATTGCTTTGTCACACTGGGGTGAATTACAGTTTACAGGATGTGATTTGGGATCGATATGCAGATGTTGACCTTTCAGCTGCATTTAAAAAAGACAAAAGAAGAACAAACAGATCAAATGTGTCACTTTGTTGTCTCGGTCAAAACATTATGAGCTAACCTAGTTATCCATGTTTGGAAAGCCCAGCATCACAACTGGACTTTAATCTGTGCTTACCATATCACTTTCTTAAAGAGTAGCTTTAAATATTGTAATTGTAAGGGTGGTTCTTATTGCCATCACTCAAGTATTGTTTTTTCACCTGACTTCAGGAGCTGCTGTTCAGTTCAGTTGCTCCCTAGACATATGTAACACAGACTAGATCAGCTGAAGTGTTCTTAGAGAAGTAAAAGCCAGGGCCAGTGTTTTGCAGCAATACACTGCTGTAAACTAGATGGGAGAGGCTCTTACTATAAAAACACTGGCTGATCTAGCCTTGGTTACATATGTTTGTGGCAGGCAGCTACATCTAAAGAGAAACGGTGGCCAGTGGCTGTTTTTTTTTTTTTTGTCTCTGAGGTGGCAACCCTAACTGCACCCCCTGTATTGTGCTCAAACTAGAACTGAAATTTGTTTCAAAACAGCACTGTGCTTCTGTACTAACTATTACTGAGAAAGGAATGCTATTTTTGAATAGGTGATTTATTTTATACAGGTGGGGCAAAAAAGAAAAAATGCTTTTCATGTGTCACACATTCCTGAAAACAAAACATGTACTGTAAACATTTATGTTTTTTTTGTTGCTCTTTTTTTAATAGGTCGACCAAAGCCTACAGTTTTTTTTATTAAAAAAGCTCCTAGTATTGAAGGTGCGCTATAACATGCAGAAGTGAGGTTTAGCAAATCCTTTCTAAGCACTTTCAAAACATTAATTGCAGACGTGGGGCATTATATCACAGTGGAGTTGTGAGTCTCCGCGGGGTCACAGGAAAGTGTCCGATGCCGGCTCTTCATTATGTTATTTACAGTAACTGCATCTCAGACTGGTTTAATGATCTAGACTTAGACACAGCAAGACACATCGCTGTCACGTGCATGGTAGCTAGGGGATGCTTTACCCCCAGAATAGAAGATTGTCTCGCTGAATATCGCCATGCCTAAACTCAAATATCCCTTCCACATGAAATCAAATGCAACTCAAATAGTTGTGTTCTCATGTCTCAACTTTACAGCTCTCTAAATCAGTCTTTGCTTGGAATAACCTCTTGATTGCACAGAAGTGGCTCTAGCCATAATTTATTTCGGATCTAATCAAAATGCATTGGAACACACTATTGTTAAAGCTAGATTATACTGTCATTTCTAATGATATATAAAATCGTACAAGAAGCGATAGATCAGTTTGTGTGAGCCTCATATTTATACTGTACTTTTTTTAGTGTGAGTATCTGGAGGCCGAGTGGCACAGCAGGCTAATTCAGTAGACCCGTGGAGGCCTGTGTTTGAATTCAGCTCAGATCAGTTTCAAACGTAGCCCCCAGGTCTGCATACATTGGCAGTATCTGCTAGAGCACCCCGGGACTGAATGGCAGGCAGGCAGACAGGGGGTGTTCAGATCAGGACTGTGGTGCGCTCACGGGAAGCTCTCATGGTGACTGTAACCAGTGCCATTCTCAAGCTCTACATTGTAAGCACCAAAACAAAAAAGTGTGGGAAAAGGGATACACTAAAATAGCTGTTCTTAAGTTCTTTATCTGAATGGTAGGATTACTGAGAATGACTCCGATACAAACAGAACAGTAAGGATCCCACAAAAATAGGATTTTTAATTATTTACACAAATAGCTGACATCAGGCTTTACACTTCAGTAGGCTTGTTGTAAAACTATTGTGAAATATTATTATTTGTTTATTTAGCAGACGCCTTTACCCAAGGCGACTTACAGAGACTAGGGTGTGTGAACTATGCATCAGCTGCAGAGTCACTGGTTCAGTGACTTGCTCAGGGTCACACAATGAGTCAGTGGCTGAGGTGGGATTTGAACCGGGGACCTCCTCATTACAAGCCCTTTTCTTTAACCACTGGACCACACAGCCTCCTAAAATATGAATGAGTGTTTTTTTTTTCCACGCTATTGTTTAAAACATCTACATGGCTTAAATAAATTAAGACAAAAGGCTTTATACTACAAATAGGCACTTCCTTGCCAGTGTGTGTTTCTTCGTACTGTATTATCAATATGAAGCAATGCTTGCTAGGTTTTGTGTATCACAGCTGTGTGTGTAACTGCAGTAGACTACTTTGGGGATCTTTGTGTATTCACATGGGATTTACATGAGAACAGGAGAGAAGTGTTAAATACCATCATGCACTTTATATTGTAAAAGTAATATATATATATATATTTTAGCTCAAAGAGCCAGCTGCCCTTATATATAAATGTTGTGAGGTTTGTTCTTTTAATTGTTGCTTTTAGTTCCAGAACATTCCAGATAGATTCAGTGCTGAGTAAACTTGGAGTAACTTCTAGAACTTTCTAGAACTTTCCAGTAATATAAATAGCTGCTCCATAATGGTAACAAGTACCCGTCTCTTCCCCTGGCTCACTCAGTGCACCTCAAAGAGGATTACAACAGCATCAAGACCTTGCTGGACGCCTTGAAGTATGACGAGTACGGCTGGGAGGTCATAGGAGACTTCAAAATGGTGGCATTCCTGGTGGGTCTCCAAGGCGGTTTTACCAAGTTTCCCTGCTATCTTTGCCTTTGGGACAGCAGGGACACCAAGGCGCACTACCACAGGCGGGACTGGCCACAGCGGACCGAGTTCTCTGTGGGGAGGAACAACGTCAAGTGGGAGCCACTGGTGGACCCCCGGAAGGTGCTGATGCCACCACTGCACATCAAATTGGGCCTTATGAAACAATTTGTCAGAGCTCTAGATAAGGAGTCGGCAGCCTTCAAGTACCTTCAAGACTTCTTCCCTAAGCTGTCTGAGGCAAAGGTCAAAGACGGTGTCTTCGTCGAACCACAGATAAAGAAGATCCTGGAGTGCAATGAATTCCCCAAGAAGCTCACTAGTAAGGAGAAAGCGGCTTGGAACAGCTTTGTCGCAGTGGTTCGGGGCATCCTGGGCAATCACAGGGCTGAAAACTGTGTGGAACTGGTTGAGACTCTGGTGAAGGACTACGGCACAATGGGCTGTAGGATGTCCCTCAAAGTCCATATCCTTGATGCTCATCTTGATAAATTCATGGAGAACATGGGAGCGTACTCGGAGGAGCAAGGTGAGCGCTTCCACCAGGATATACTGGACTTTGAACGCCGCTACCAAGGACAGTATAACGAGAACATGATGGGAGACTACATTTGGGGGCTGATTCGTGAAAGTGATTTACAGTATAATCGTAAATCTCGAAAAACTACTCATTTCTAAATCTTTTGTAGTCATTTTTGTATTACTTTAGTATAAATACATGTTAATTTGGATTCATATGTTGTTTTTTTCTGACTTTATGTGTACGAAAAGACACAAATGTGCCCGTTTTCTCATTGGAAATAGGTAAATTTCAAAATATCACTGTCCTGGTCACAAAAGCAAAGTTTGTGGGGAATAATAGCCATTTTCTATACTTTTGAGGCATAAGCAATTAGGAAATAACACTTACTACCCAGGAACAAAAATTGTGTTACATAGTGTTATTCTCTTCAGTGTTTTGTAATGAACTATTATGGGGTGTACTGTTACTTTAAATCACTATTGTGATCGCTCCACCTATATACATGTCTCATGACCGACATGGCACCTCAATATACTGTACAGCAAGATTATGATGCATTGAAGAAACTTGTGCTAAAACATGTCCATAGATTGCAGAAACTCATTATCTATTCAAGGTTACTAAGATAAACAAGAGGAAACCTGCCCAACCCTGCACACCAGCAGGGATGGTTAAATACTTGAGTCACTGTGAACCCAGTACTGGAGTTCTAAATGCACAGGTTCTTTTTTTGAGTCACTGTGAACCCATTACTGGAGTTCTAAATGCACAGGTTCTTTTTTTGAGTCACTGTGAACCCATTACTGGAGTTCTAAATGCACAGGTTCTTTTTTTGAGTTACTGTGAACCCAGTACTGGAGTTCTAAATGCACAGGTTCTTTTTCTGAGTCACTGTGAACCCAGTACAAGTTCTAAATGCACAGGTTATTTTGTCACTGGGAGTACAGTGTGTAGCTTGGTGGGACTGACAGGAATATGCAAACTCAAACAAGGCTCTTGGTGTTAGAGACAGAAGCAGTCAGCACTTTGGCAGCCATTCGGATCAGTTATATCCTGCCACTACCTTGCAAAAAAGAACTAAGACTGCTTTTTTTTTTCTTTCAGGTAATAAGAGGTTTGACGTAGCCAGAATAAACAACTCAAATTCAAAAGGGGAAAGCTGACCATTCAAACCGATTGATTTTAGTGTAGACTTCAAGGGCTTGGGAGTAGTCTGTTTTTTATTCATTTTAGAATTGTAATTGGTGTTTTTTCTTTCTCTTGATAGAAAAACTATCCTAAATGGCAAATTGGAGTAAATAACTGACTGACTATCTAACCCATTCTGTAAACAGGAAATCAGAAAGATGTATTTTATACAGTTTATTCCCCAAAGGTAGTTTGAATTGGCATGAAAACAGACATGCTCCTGCAACTGCACCTAGTAGGAGGAGGTTTTTAATGAAATTGTAAATAGCATAGGAAGCATACAGTATCTGTAAAACATTTGAGAGGGACAATCGTCAGATGCGCTGTTTTCACCAAGGGCTTATGATATGAGAACTGAAGTATGCACAAATATATTTAGAACCATATATGGCACTCCAGTATTTTGAGCTTATCCATAACTAAAAACATTCAACAGAATACATAGCTGTCGGTGAGATCACAGGAGGCTAAAAGCTCTGGAACCATGAATGTAGACGAGCCTGGCTCTCTTGCTTGTGGTGGGTGTGGTCGCAGCTACCCTGTTAACCTCTCTCTGTGGCAAGGTTGAAACAAATTGAAAGTGCAGCGCGAGGCAAAGCTTGCAGTGTCCCTGTCTGAATTTCTCTCTCCTTCTAGGGGTAAATGGAGCTATTCATTCCCCATTTCAATCAGCATCTTCCATGAGTACAGCATTCACTATATTAGACTAAGGAACAAATAATGCTCTCCCACAGTCGCTTTCAACGTACCAAAAGATGCAGAGTGAAGTGTTCCTTCCTGCCAGACTTAAATGAAAGCTGAGGTTTGTGTTCATACAATTCTGTTTGTCAGCAATCTGCAAAGGCTTCTTCAGGGTAATACACTGGTATTAGAATGGCATGCCAATGGGACTTTGAAAACTTTTCTTTGAGTACTTAAATGGAAAGATGGACCAGGGGGCTATGTACTTTATTTAGTTGCATGACCCTCATTTTGGGATGCAGAGATGACAAAGGCGAGGACTAGAATACAGAAGTTACTGTACAATATTAAATTCATGGTATTTTATTTTGGGGCAAAACACCTAGCTTATTTTTACAAACTATTAAGATGATTTGAAAATTATTTTAAAAAACGTCCTGTTCGTTTGATAGCTAAAGATCAAACTGAATTGAATTGGGTCACAGACTGCTGTTGAAAAAGCAAATAAACAGCAGAAAAAAGCACGTCACAATCCGGACCCGTATGTCCAGCATCTTTTCAACCTTCGCTGGTTGCAGATTGGATCACGGACTGCAGATGGAACCGGTGGCAGTGCTAGTCTGATATTGAAACAGGAAGGAATTGAATTGTACAGCCCAGAGTAGGAAACTAGCTGTATAAATAAAGATGAGTCAGTCTTAACAACATATACACCATATACAGAATCCAACACAATTCATCTATGCCCAAATACTATCGTTACTGTACAGTTACTTGAACACACAGACCACAGTGAATGGAAAATTACTTGATGCGTTTTGCCAGGAAAAGTCAACTGAGGTAACCGACAAAGCTGCACACCACAATGACCACATGCAGTGCAGAGCGATGGGGTCAGCATGCCTCTGGGTAATGGAGGGGGGGAGTCTGGCACCCAAGGATAATCCCAGTGGTGCTTCCCTAAACACTGCAGCACTCACTTCAGGGTAAAACAGGGCCTTTGTAATCCAACATCAGGGTGCAGAGGGAGATGACAGCCTGTGTTCAGCACAAGTTCATTGCACATTTTAAATTCCAGTTTTCAGAAACAAAACCATCCGATATCTGTATGCAAGTACACTTCGAACACTGACCCGTGATATTTCTATGTGTATTCTGCCTGGACTTGAGCAACATCACTGGTATCAGTTAATATCTTCTTAAACAGTGACGCAAATCGGGCATCCCTGAAATGAGTGGCAATCTTCTCTTGGGATTGTTAATTCAAGGAGGGCACCCTTCAGGGCTGAAACACTGCTGGGTAAGGGCAAAGGTTTCTAAAGGTTAACATCCGTCAAGTAACAAAAATGTTTGATCGGATTCATAGACTTAAGAGTAAGTAGCGGGGTTCTGACAAATAGCATCATACGTCCCCACGTGTTGCTACAACTGTTTAAATAATGTACCTGTAATTTTTTTAAAGTGTGTTTCAAAGCTCTTTTCAAAATGGCCACTCTAGTGCACTGGGGTTGGAGATCCGTCCTGTAAAAATCACTGCAGGAAGAGCAATTTAAAAAATAAATAAATAAATAAACATAAGTGCTCTGGCTTTTTTTTCCCGTACCACATCATGGATCATTATTTCTGTGTTACCTGTTTGACAATGTGGGCAATAATCCTTACAATGTCAAGGCACTAGAGCGGATATTTTGAAAAGAGCTCTGAAAACAATAGTTATAAGTGTAAAGTTGTCAGGATTAACAATTAAAATAAATTACAGGTACTTTATTTAAACAGTTGTAGCAACACGTGGGGACATGTAAGGCTATATTTTTCAGAAACCCGCTACTTACTCTAACTTCCACAATGAACCTGAAGCCAATAGACTCATTTCTATATTTGGGACATTTAATAAAAGTTATCACATATGCAGCATCCTAGGCTATAAAACTGACAATTGCATATTTATGGCAGGTGATTCCCAGGTGTGAGGCAGTGGTAATGACAAATCTGTCACCACTTGTAAAAATCTTTATACCCATCTTTTCCATGGTACTGTTCTTTCCCAAGTGTTATTTCTGTATGGTACTTCTGCAGATACTAATCCCTGAATGCGCATTAGGATATGATTTGGCTTATCTATCTTTATAGTTTTATTGCATTAAAGTTTTCCTTATAGCAAAAAAAAAAAAAAAAAACTATTTATCTGCTGAATATGATTGAGTCTAGCCACTAGGGGTCTTAATGTTGTGGGTAAAGGATGAGTTGGCCTGTTAACTCCTCTAAGAAAGTTTTCCTGCTGAAGTATGTATGATCTTGGTGTGTAATTACACTGTTGTTGTAAAGTGCCAATACAAAGTGTATCAGTTTGGCCGTGTCATTGGAGCTGGGGATTGTGTACACCTGTAACAGTGGCTAGAACTGAAAGACTGTCTGGGAAAGTGTGGAGTTGAGGACTAAAAAGTGGCGACAGCTAAGGTACTGGGAGGCAGTGTGACCTAGTTTTAAGGATTTGAAAACTGGGAAGCATTGCAGCCTTGTTGTAGCAGAGAGACTTGGAGCCAGTGTGGTGGTTAGAGCTAAGCAGTATGGCCTAGTGGTTAGACCGGAGGGACTGGGAGGCAGTGTCGCCTAATGGTTAGAGCCGAGAGACTGGGAGGCAGTGTAGCCTAGTGGTTAGAGCCGAGAGACTGGGAGGCAGTGTGGCCTAGTGGTTAGAGCCGAGAGACTGGGAGGCAGTGTGGCCTAGTGGTCAGAGCCGAGAGACTGGGAGGCAGTGTGGCCTAGTGGTTAGAGTCGAGATACTGGGAGGTAGTGTGGCCTAGTGGTTAGACCTGAGGGTCTGGGAGGCAGGGTAGTCTAGTTGTTAGAGAGGAGGGACTGGGAGGCAGTGTGATCTAGTGGTTAGAACTGTTGTAACAGCCAATTCAATTTTTACCCAGAAAACAAAGAAAAATAAATGTTTCTCTTTGTTTCCCTTTTTAATGTGTATTGTAGCCTAGCAAACATTTATAAGAGGCTGCGGCTGGTATGTGCTTTCTGGAAAACAATATATTTAAAAATAAATATTTGAGTTGAGAAGCTCTGTCCTTACAAACCTCTAAAAAGCAGAAAAATCTACCCAGCCAGAAATGTGATTGCGGGACTTCTCTTACATTTCCTATTTAAGACATGCAGTAAGAAGTTTATTTTTTCCATGAAGCAATTTGGGAATGCACAGTCAGAGGAGACGTGCTTCTCAGCACACTTTCATAGGACTGCATTAAAACCAGAAGCCAAGCCAGCATCTGCCTGCTGATCCTGTTTACCCTACTGACCAGATAAATGACACTACCTGAAAAGCATCTCAATTATTTATACCTTACCTGCAAGGGTTTTCATCCAGTCACAGGGACACTTTGCAAAGCTGCTGTGGAAAAAAAAAAAAAAACCTGAAAAATTACACACAAACCAAATGTTAAATAATCAACTAAAACTGTTTTGTGGGAGTTTGTCCCGAACTACTGAAATTACATCACATTATTTTACTAATACTTTATTTACTACTAGTTCACAGGAGAATGGTCTGCAGCCTCTTTAAAAATGAATACGGATTAATTTGACTCCTGTTTCAGTGTAACAAGGCCCTGGTGAATCAGGTAGGTGGAACGGTCACGTTTCTAATAGATAATACAGCTAGCTCTGGCTTCACAAACAAAAAAGAGGATATATATATATATACACACACACACACACACACACACACACACACACACACACACATCAAATTAATTTTGTGAAGCATGTCATACAGGCTTTTGGTAAATTCTAGAATCTGTCCTAGCATGAAAATTCTAGCCTAACAAATTATTTAGCATATCTTTGTGTCCTTGGTTTAAATAGGCAATAGTAAATCGCAACACAGACATTTGTTGCAAGTACTGTATTCAGTGGAGGACAGTAACAGACTTCATAAATAATAATATACATTGTAAATCGCCGAGTCTTGAACAAATAAAGATATTTTAAATTTAAGCATTTGTTGCCAGATAAGCTTGGTTTGCAAGGCTAATTTTACTAAAAAAAAAAACTAAAAAAAAACAGATGGAATAAAATGTTCCAAGAGAATCTGGAACTAGTGATTCTGATATTGCCTCGCTGGTCAATGATTACCAAGCATTTTAAAATATCCCTTATGCTTATTTTTTCCTATTTGGACAAAGAACCTTGCCATGGCTACTTTCAGCTGATCTCAGATAATAAAGGATTGCTTAGTACGGCCTATGTTGTAGTTGAATGTACAGCTTAAGCATAAGGTACGGCTTTCGGACATGTTTCCATGCAAAACAAAATGTGTTTTTGGTCAACTGTAGGGCTTTTTAGTGTGAGAAGGCGATTTACCCACCTTTTAAAGTTGTACAATGTTTTAGATGCGCACCTCCTATAGCGCGGGGAATGTGCGTGCTGAGTCCTATGAATGATCACAGTGTGGAGAGAGAGAGTATTGACTTTCTAAGCTGCGTGGAAACCTGGCCATTGTGTCAGATGGGTGAGCAAGGTCATCACTGGAGGGGACAGAACTTGGCACCATATCAAAACCCTGAACCCAACGGAATCATATTTTAAAAGCTTTTTTGTGCTTCCACTTTTCTGTGTTTTCTTACTATGCTTTTAAGATACACTTCACTTTAAACTGGGGCCAACAGTGAGGCTAGGTTGGAAATTGTGAAATTGCAATGTTCTGTTGCTTCAGACAAACTAATTAACACTCTTTCGGGTACTTAAAGATGCAATGTTTATTAGATTTGTTGTGGCCAGAATTAATGGTTTATGTAGACGGTAGACGTCCCAATCAGTCTTTTAGTTCCTGTGAATTCTGCTGTATGTGGCACTGAACCACCAAGTTTGCATTAATCAATACATTCCTTAAATGAGTATTGATTATTTACAGAAGTGTACATATTTTTTCTTTACCGTATTGTACTGATATACATAAAATGTTTGACTTGTAAGCAAGATCAACGCACAAAAATGACCTATATTCCTCGAAGCCATTCACACCAACGCATGAATGACACTACAAACAGCAAATACCTGGCAACTAACTACAAGCAGTTTGGAAAACAATCTTTTAGTTTATTGCAGAGCTCTGTCCATTTTAGCAAAAAGAGCCATAGCGATCAAAAAAAATAAAAGTATATAATCACTTAAGTGCAAGTATGTGGCTGCATCATTGGCCATGGTGACACTAATGTGCCCCAAGGTACTGTATTCAGAATTTATTCATTATGAAAAGGATTAAGAATAAAGACAAAAATGGCACCTGGACTCAGCTGATCTTAGCTGAAAAAAAACGATATCATTTTTAAAATGGTATTCATTAGCATTAAGGGTGCACTGCATATTCTTCCAAATTAATTCTATGCTGCCTCAGTTATTTAGAAATGTTCTTTGTTTTATCGTGCAACGCTGTCCAGTAAATCGATGACAATATGGAGTAAGACACGTTGTGGAAATACTTGTAGAAATTGGATAAATGCATCACCTATCATATGTTACAGGAAGTTCAGTATATGAATAAAAAGTGAATTTGTATAATAAATTCTTGTTTAAGAAAATCTTTATTTTAGTGGTTCTGGTACCTTCAGATTTAGGATCACACCCCTGTCTAAGACCACAGAATGTCCTTGCAGTCTTTCAAACCCATCAGAAATTATACACGGATCCTTCAGAAGAGCTATGTTGTGAAGCTCACCTAGCCAAAAGTCCTAGTTTGTAGGATTTGTTTTTATATTAAAAAATAAGTTGGCATTGGTGCAATACAGTCCTGTACATGGAGGAACTACTTTTCATGCAAAAAACAAAACGTAACTTCAAAAGAAAACATAATGCTGGTGTTGTAGTTCACACCACTCCCAGCAGGAGTCTCTATGAGGCACCCCCCCTTGTGTCTAACTGGGTTTCTTTTTACTGGTAGCGGAGCTCCAATTAACCTCTTTTCCAGCTCAGAGATGCTCGACTACTTTCAAAACAAGGCTCCTTGCATAATGTTCCTCGGCAGACTGTTTGTTTATCCTTTTAGTGCATGTGGCTATTGAAAACTTGCGTCTTCCTAATTGGAGATAATGAGTCACAGATTTTCAAAGGGGAGCTTTCAGACCTTTTTATTTCATTTTTAATTGGTTTGACCGCACAATGGACCCATCCATATTCTGTTCTGAAGCCCGGGTTATGAATTATAGTCTCAGTTATATAATTCTATATAGAAGGTGGGACCACCACGACATGCTTCACAAACGCTGCAGAAAAATAAAATGCTAACTGCTTAACACAGAATTCCAGTGTTTACACTGTAAAACAAACTCAGCACCATCCAAGACACACCTGTCTTAAAAGATGCTGCACTCATTAAATGAAGCATTGGCCACTGAATTAATTTATTTTAGTCCTGTGTTCACACTGCTCAGGTAAAGAATGATGCAGGTCCAACTTCCACAATTAAAAATAAAATAGAATTATTGGGAACCCCTGGCTCAAAGTAAACACAAGAAAGGGAGGCCCTTCTAGTAAAGCATATTAAAAACATGGCAATCCATGGTAAACTATGGTAAATGCATAGTTACAATGTAGTGAATGTGTAAACCTTTTAGGGTTATATCATGCAAAAAGATTTACACATTAAGTACACTGTAACTATGCATAATAACATTGTAATTATATGGAAGTACACATGTATTTACTATGTAAATACACTAATAACACTTAATGTAAAGTGTTACCCAGAATACGTCTAAAATTTATATATATATATTTATAATTCATGTATAGGGTGCCTCTTATTATAAAATATATAATTTACCTGTTGAGCAGCCAGAATTTAGCTTCACTTTGAGGTTCATTGCCCAACTACATTTACCATAATGTGTACGTCTTTCAGATGGAATACAAGACCTATAATGATAATACATATTAAGATTTACTGTAATTATTGTGATAGTTGTGTATCAAAGATCACCTGTTAGAGGTAGATGAGACCAGTCTTCTAGGAACAGTGCTAATGGTCACTGTATTGTAAAAAAATTTATATATATAATAATCTAGTGACAGGGCTTCAAACCGTATGGCGATGAATGCAAAACAAACCACACAAACACTGTAGAATGATTCACCTTGTTTCTTTCCATGAAACACTTGCATTTGAGATAACCGTACAGTGTACCAGGTTTTCAGAGAAAGACAAAATGGATTGGCTCAAATTTGTTGGCCTGCCTGCCTGTCTGTGTTTTTGTGTTCCTGTGAAATGGCCTGACAGTTACCATGGCTCTCTTTTCAGGTCACAGTTTGAACAAATCCACTCTGTGCTGGCTTTATTTTAGGCATATAAAAGCTGGCGTTTCAAATCCATGGAGACCTTGGCACAAACTCATTAGACTGCTTCAATCATGTGTTCCTTCATAGGCAAAGATTAACTCTTAAGCCCATTGATGGCTGGATTCAAATAAACATACAGTACACACTTCTGTGAGCCTAGAAACACAATGAGGGTACCGCTCACTCAAGCATTTAACAATAGACCTGCAAGGACACACTCTATACTAGCGCTGGCCATTGACCAGCAATGAACCACAGAAAAAGATTTAACTTACTAAAAGTAAACAACTAAATAGAAAGCTCAAAATGAAGGGTAAAATAAAAAAAGCTTCAAAGCTGTGTGCTTCTCCAACATGACAGAACATACTGTGTTGCATTTTGACTGCATTTGCTTCTACCAAAGATTGTCCAAGTCTTAACAGCCTTGAATGGGATATTTGAGCTGCTTTTTGGCTCAATGAGACACAGATGGCTGAAGAGCCCATTGTTGAACATGTATTTATTGAAGGTTTAAATGGGGTAAAAATAGACAATAAAGTATCCCACCCCTAGTGGTTCAGTATTCCTTGAAAATGGAAAACATTATCCAGTCCTTCAGTTGGAAATTGGCTTGCTGTTCATTGAAATCATGTTTGATTGGTTTGCATTGTCCAATATTGCCATTCTCAGTTTCCTGCATAAATGTGTTCTTGTTGAGCACCATGCTGTTGAGTCTAGTAACTGTTTCCAGTGACTTTATTAGAAACTTGGGTGTAGAAGTGAGGTTACATTGGACACTGATGGGTTAAAGAATTGAAGATATTTCTTTCCTGATTATTATTAAGTTTACCCCAAACATTAGGAAATCAGAAACAAAACATGTTTCTACTGTTTGACTCCATCACTTCACAAGGTTACATTTTTATTTCTCAGCATTTAAAAAAGTTTAGGTCCTCAGCCCCTATGACATCTTGTCCCTTTTTTGAGCTTTGCGGTGTTCTCACTTAACCTGCCCTGGGAATGCTTTGAGAGGGGAGGGGAGGACAATCATTTGAACAGCATGCTCATTGAGAAAGGTGTTGAGAATGGGGACTGTAACAGTAGAAACACAACTTTATTCACAAGACAAGACTCGAGATAACATGCACGTTCTATTGGCAAAATGTATCTGCAAGAACTGGATATGCATGGAGACTGAACTTAACCCTCTCTCTCTTCTAAGAACCCTCTGGGGCACTGATATTTTTACTATCATAGTAATGTACCAAGGCCATAAAGTGACAAGGAAAAGTTCATTTACCACCTTGGTACACCAGTACAGCAGTAAAAATGTCTGAAAAACCACTTGGAACTACTTTACCATGTGGAAGGTAATATTATATATAATAATGTGCATATTATATTGAGGAAGTTAAATGCCATTGATTTGCGCTCAACACGTCAATGAATGCATCTATTGAATGCGTGCCGCTAAACACTTCTTAAAGACAATAACGAGCAACGTGTTTCTGCACAACCCTTTTCCACACCCTCCTACCCTCCTACCCTCTGTGCTACATTTGTCTTCACTTAATTTCCAACTGGGTCCTGGTTTCTGTGCTACGTGAAGTATTGGATAAAGTTAAGTGTCAGTTCCTTTTGATATTTTAAAGGCTTCAATCAAGCCTGCCCCCCAGTTCTTCTTTATTCTAGGTTAAAGAAATTAGGTTGCTCAATTTTCATACAGTAGCTTATTCCTTAAGCTCTAAGCAGAAATTCAGACCACCACAAAAAAACCATTAGAAAGAAAAGAAAAAACATTAGTACCCCTGACCCTGTCGGCTCAGCGGTGGGGGTTGTGAAGGCACCCCTGGTCGAGACACCGTGCCAGCAAACCCCGCTGCTCTAGTGGCCAATGCCAGTATTTCCCCGGGAGGTGCAAGCAGTGAGTTCACAGGTCTTCATGATGATGTTAAGGTGATGCGACATCTCTTTGGTCCTCTGCCAAACTCTCTCCTTATTATAAAAAAACCCTCTTTACTCTTTAGAAAGAAAACTGAACAGGAGTGAAGAAATAAAAGAGTGAAGCTTGAGCTTGGACAATAGGTAGAGGGCATGGGAACGGATACGATTTAACATTTAAAAGTAAAATCCCAGTGCTGGCTCCTGTCACCATTTTCTTTTAATTACTTTGTGATTTAACAAATTCTTGGCAGCTCGGGCCCAGCCCCTCTTGGCCGTGGCTTAGCGGCCCCATCGTGTGATGGGTGTTTGGATGGCAGTGGGGTGAGTCTGCGTTTGCGTGTGTTGCATGTGTGTGTTTATGAAGATTTATATTCTTTTCAGTGCCTCCCACACGTGCAGCGAATGAGAGTATCTGTGTTAATAACGCTGGCGGGCAAAGATGGGACCCGTAATGGATGAAAAAGTGAGCGTGGGCAACTTTTGGTTGACTACTTTGCAATAGACTTATCCCCCCTTCCCTATTCCCCTGCCACCCCTACCCATTCTCATTTCTGAAAGTCATCTTATTGCACATGGTAAACAATAAGCAGTTTCATTGTGCTAACAAACAACCCAAGCTTTGTATTCATGAAGTGCCAACCGAAAGTGGGTCAACAAATGGCACCATTCCAAGGGATATTTCAATTAAAACCATGATGTGAAAATACAGCAGGATTCACAATGAAAGTACAATATTCTTCAGTCTGTTGAAGGTTTGCAATTCAGGGCCATCACATTGTGGTACATTACCCTGAAGAACATGTAGAAGACAACAGCATATGTATATGTATTGCACAGTGGTCCTGATACTGTAGCCCACTGTCTGGCACAGACGTGGCATCATGGTACTGCAGTGTTACTTGTGTGGTACCATTCTACTATCGCCATACAATAGTAGCTGCCCTTGTTCTACCAGTGCATCTTGATACTAAACCATTGCCTCAACATTTTTCCTTTTTCAAACTGTGCAGAATCTCTGTTCATTGATGGGGTCTTTTTAATTTTCAGCATGCACTACATCAGTGTAGTTGCTAGGCTACTTTTCCAAGTCCTGGACTGAATGGCTTCCTCAAGTCCACTGAGATACTGCTGCTGGCATTGGTAACTGTGTTCTGCCCAGTTTAGAGAGATGTGGGAATGAACCAGTACTGTGGTCAGTATGCTTTGTGCAATGTATCATATCGTTCATGTCTATTGCACTTAACCAGTTCATTCCCTTCTCTCATACACTACAACATATTGTGGGATAGCTTGGGTTTGGTTTGATCTATTAACTAACTAGCAGAGTTGTACTTATCATGGCACAATCTATACAGTCCAGTAAGTATTGGGACAGATGAACTAATGTAAGACAGAAGAGGTAGGACAAATTACTTATAATATCTTGGTATCTCTAAATAGATAATGGTCCCATTCAAATTCAGTCCGGAAGGTTGCAGGTTCAAATCTTGCTGTCTTACAAGTTAATTAATTTTCAGTATTTATATTTGTTTTTTTTTTAAGTTTAATTGTAAATCTTTATTATTATTTGAGATGGCAGCGATATTTCTGTGCTTGATATATAGTCCTGTCCAAAAATACAATAGTATCCTATAGGTTTACTGATGAAACTATAGTTTATTTCCAGCTGTATTTTTTATATGTGCAGTGATCCACTTGCTTGACAACTCATCTCCTCTGGGTTCTTAAGAAAATGAACCTACAATAATTGTTACAATTTCCAACATCCAGGAGAGCACTTTGCAATACGTCGCCTGTACACGGCTCTTGTTTCTATATGGGAATGACGTTTAAAATATCACTTCAGAAGAGCAGGGATGAACCCCCTCACCTGTGCAGTGCAATGAGTTTGAATTACTATATATAAGCTTCTAGCTCGACAGAGTTCATTCCCTCTTTCCTGGAAACATTCAAGCACAAAAATAAAAATGAAGCATTGGGTTTATGGGGCAGTGGGTTCATGATGTTACTCGATACTGTGGTGTTACTGCATATACAGATATGAAAGGATATGCTTCATCCTGTGCCAGTGATGCCCAACCAATTAAGTCTCTTTTTCAACTGTTAGTGGAGATTTAAAGGATCAGGTGATGAGGCATTTGCAAGTATACATAGAACTCTATTTCTATGGTAACTGAATACTGAAAAGGGACATGAATGACAAAATAAAGGTGCTCTACATTTTTAATATAGACAAATTAGGACAGGTTACATAACTGGGATAGAAAGACGTTGTCTCGATTTTGTCCGTGTTTATTAAATTAAAATGGGTTGATTAGTTCCCAAACTTAAACTTACGAAAGGTTTTGGAGTGCATGAAGAGGGGTGTAAGACAGTATTTTCAGTAGATGGAATCATTTTTCTATGCATTTATAAATGCATTCAGGGTATAATCTCTCAATGCATAGTAGTTTAGCTTTTAATGTGAGTTTAACTCATTGTGCCATTGTCCTCATTTGAGGACAGGCTACTTTTAAATTTGTTGGAGATTAAACTGACATCACCTGTTATTTAAAATGTCTCTTATGATTACTTACTTTAAATGTTGTGAAATCGCAAATGTGGAGTCTAAATGTAATGTATCAAAATAACAAATACAGCTTGTGTTCTGTTTTTCAAAAGATAATTATTTAATACTTGGTGTTAAATAAATCCAGTGTGACCCCGTACAGGTGGCTTACAATGAAGACTCATAGGAAAATCTGTAATGGCTCAAAATGCTGCACAATGGGAGTTCAAGTATTCCCTGGGCTGAACCCCGTGAACTGTACAGTGCAGGGAGTTCAGGTTATATAAGCTTCTGGTGCAACAGAGTTCACTGGCCCCTTTCCTGGAAATATTCAAGCACTAAAATAGGAAACTCAACTACTGTATGCTTTAAAAAGAAAACATGACGGCATAAATAGGGACACTGGGTTTTCTGTCAGTCAAGCAACCAGCTGCCAGATTGTGATCTTACTGGATAACATGGATGGTGCCACCGCAGGCATTTGCCTGCGTATTGAACAGTCCCTGAATGTATAAATGATACATGAGAGATGCTGTATCTTGTGTCAGCAATGCCCTGCCCTATCCTGCCTGTAAAGGCCTGTGTGTTGGGAGTCACATAGCTCTCGCCGCTCATGTGACTGCCAGGGTCACTGCTCAGCATCCCCACACATCCTCCCAACTCTCCCTGCTGCTGTAGAAACAACAGTCCGCATGGAAATAGATTGGAGTAACTGTGGTTACAAACGCTAGCTTTCAAAGAACACTTCAGCTGTTAGTGGAAATTTAAAAGGAACAGGTAGTAAAGACATTTGCATATTAGGAACCACACAATTCTGAAAGTAAACAAAAACTTTGTATTCCTATGGTAACTGAATATTCAAAAGTAACACATTTTTTAAATAGGAACCGTTTACATAACTGGGACAGAAAGCCATTTTCTCCATTTTGTCCATGCGTATTGGAATAAAATCATCTGGTTTAGTTTTTCCCCAAATGATCTTGGAGTGCAACCCATGGAGAGATGCAAGAATAGACAGTATTTCAAATATCTGAAGAATTTGTTTTGCATTTCTAAATGTATTCAGGGTTTTATCTCAGACTCCCATTGCATAGCAGTGTGAGCTTACTTAAACCTAGCATGCACCTTGTACAGCTAACTGACTATTAAGGCTAACAGGAAAACCTGGAATGGCTCAAACTGCTACCGAATGTTAAATATTAAACATTTCCCTAGTATGATGGAGCCACTTGTTATTTGCAGCCAGTAATTCTGATTGAGAGCATGAGGAAATCAACTGCAAAATAAAATAACTTATTTACCGATTTATGTTTTGCTATTGAAACGTTAACATGCCCATGCTATTGTTGGTTACCATGTCAACGAGAATGAATTAGTGGAAAAAACCCACTGTGTCACCATTCAACTCCAATCACCTATTTCATATTTTCTGTTTCAAGATGCAAAGAAACTGCAGAGAACAATAAAGGAGTCTTAACATGTGTGTGTGTTTTTTTTTTTTTTTTTTTTTTTTTTTTAAATCAAACACACACACACATACACACATGTGTTAATGGGCCAGAGATTTAAGTATTGTATTCTAGTCAGATAGTAACAGTTAACCTTCCTGTGCCCCAGTTTAAAATAGAACCCCCAATCTAGCTTCTTAAATAAAGGAGCACACTGGAGAATGAGCATAGGAAAATGGTGACCCTTTTGGACTTTATTCCCTGTTTGAGTTTGTTTGGTTTATTTTGGGTACAGGGGGCTGAAGGGAGCTGCTTTCACTGTGTACACTACTTACACATTGTTTGCATTCTTTTCTTGGCTTGGCCATTTTAAGCTCTAGCCAGTCATGACATGAAAATCTGCACTATGTTACGCCACCTGCTTTCTCTAATAAATCACAAATAGCAGGATTTTGAATAAAGCAGCTAGAAACTGGTCTCATTTTTATCTCATGGTTCTTTGGTGCAGATTGTTTTATTGAATTCTACACAATAGATTAATTGTTGCTTTCTGGTACCTACTCACTTCCTGTGTTGTAGGTCACATTCACTCCCAGTCAGTGTTACATTTAAATATGCATATCCTGAAAAACACAAAGAAGCAGCAGATGCAGTGATAACTTGGTTATCATTAAAATCGTAGTGCCGCTGTAACAATGAAGAGTGATTGAAATACATAACGTGTCAATGTGCAAGCGGGTGAATCCTTTATTAAGGTTAATCATTATTAAAATTCTATAAATAATGGAGCTGGGAACCAGTATCAGGAGAGGCATAGTGGAAACTGCAATGTCTCATTGAATAGTTCTCTTCAGTTCTCAAAGTGCATGCCATCCTGTTCAAGTTTACAATCCAGGAAAAATGACCCAACTGAACCAATCTCTGCTCAATGGTTCAGTTTTTCAAAGGCTTTTGCTGCATACAGTAAAAATCTTCCCCAACTGAGCAACAGATTGCTAAGCCTGGTAAAGTACAACCATGGAGAATTCCAATGTACACACACAACATATGATATAAGGAAGAAACGGAACATTCCAAGTGTTTCTGCACACTCTGGTCAATGTAGTGATCCTAATCAAACAGCATGCAATTATATCAGTTCTATACCCTATGAAAACAGTGCAAGAAAGAAATAGGGAGTAACACCTGTTAAACCGATTCTGAACAAACAAAATAAGACTGTACCAGAAAATCCACACCTACAAGTATAAAAACAATACCACACACTCCTCCTTTCCTTATTCCTCGCTCTTTACTGAATTCGACCTTTCTCTTGCCAATTTCCATGTTTTCCTTTACCTCTCATTTTCTATAATTGTTTTAATTTATGTTTTAGAAGAAATAACACAACCACAGGTACATGATGTGATACAAAACAGGAGATAAATCACAGTACATGATAAATACACAAAACAGTTACATTAGTAATTATTCTACTGCAGCTAGAAATTCAATTTTCATTTATTCTACCAAGTCCTACATTTCCACTCCCCTGTCTAAATGATGAACAGTAGCAAAACTGACCTACTGACACCTATGCAAGGTCTAATACCAATCTAGGGTCATCCCTCTTAATAGAATCACGAAGCCTGTCCACACCACACAAGAATTTGAACCAAAACTCATTTCAGCTTTGAAGACACTGAGAAACACTTCTAGTCAAAACGTTTGTCATATCATAACATAGTTGAGAAGACATTGATTGGCTGAGAGGGACTCAATGAGTCATAACAGAAACTAAAGAGATACAGAAATACAGGCCGACGTACAGTACAGACACTGAAGATGACAATTTTGTAGGAAGATTTGTTAATTGTAGTTTGTGTTCCTGCATATGTGGAGTGGGTCGTCAAAGCCTGCTTCTTAGACGGACCTGTGTACATGTGCTTATCAAAAAGGTAATATATACCATACTGCAGGTCTAGCCATGCCTTGAACTAGAACTACACAAAGAGTAGGGTATAAGAGAAACAAACAGGTGTGCAGCAAATTAGACAGCAGCAAGAACAGAAATAGCCTGTGGCAATATCCACATTCCTGTGAGGTAATAATGTATGTTTTTATTATTACTGGCGTTCATCTTTACGTCATTATTTTATCCCCTCACCTTCTTATGATGCTAGCAATTATAAAGCCAGTGTTAATGGGCCATCTTACTATTGAAAAGACAGTTTGGCTGATCTAGCCTGGGTTACATATGTATAGGACAGGCAACCAGAACAGGAGACCAGCTTTGATATATAAAAAAAACAACCACCACCCCCCCACAATTTGAGTAATTGCAAAAAGAACCACACAGAATGGACTACAAATATTTTTAAAAAGTTTGATGAATCTGAAGCTATTTACACTCCATAGTTTGACATAATCAGTCTAGATCAGATGACAATATGAATTCTCTTTATTTTGAGTGTACTTTGTGACAAGGCATTTGTGGTTGTGTTGGCACTATCATGGAATTACCTGAATGTCAGGGTCAGACGTTCCATCGAGTCACACACCCTAGGTACAGCTTGCAGAGGGATCTGCCTTATTCTGGTTTACGATGACGAGTCTAAGAAGACTAGGCAGATATTCAAAGGAGGGAGACCAATAAAAAAGGGCGGTGGAAGTCTCCAGAAAGAGGAAGTCCAGTTGTGTAAGAGTGGAGGTGTGTGTGTGTGTGTGTGTGTGCGTGCGTGTATTGCGCTCACTCTGAAAAGTTGCATCTGTTTGTTTTGAACACAGAACGTTTATCTACATGTTTTTAGCACACTCTTACCTCTCTAGCCAATCAAGAGTCCTAGTAGGGATTCAAACTAACTTGCCTGGTTCACAGTGTTTATTCTTTATTTACTGGAGTGTAACAATAAAAACTCTCTAAATATTTGCTTACTGTGCAATAGCACTGGGATGTGTGCAAACATGATCAACGCTTTGCATGACTGACCTTTACCATCACTGTTTTTCTGAAGTGAAATTCACTTTTTTTTTTTAATACACAGTGGAGTCAGCTGTCTGCTTTTAGGAGGCCTCGCATTTGACAAAAAAGGTATAAATTGATCCAGAATCATTTCTCGCGATTTGATTAACTTGTTTGTATTAGTTGTGCTTGTTTTAATATTTATAAAACAGTCTTTAAAAGTTAAAAGGGGTCCCTTTTCATTTTGTTAAAGTCTCTCAACTTTGTTTTTGCCTTGACTAGAACGAGGCTGATTTATTTAAATGTATCCTTATAAGGTTAGAATAAAGTTTGGAAAACTATTAAGGCTTCAAAAAAGTACAGTACGATTCTGGATTGTGTGCAACTATTTAGTTCACAATTTCCTAAATAAAATGGTTGCACAACACGGAATTGTAGACCGTTTAAAACTGAATTCAAAGCGAGTGGTCCTGTTCTGCTCCAGAATCTCTACAACATCAAAAATGATATGTGCAGAAAGTCTACAATCCTATTCTATACATTAGTGCTACAGTATAGTTTTAATTGTGCAGACCCCTGGATTGATCTGTGCTTCTTGTAGGTTTCTCCAACTTGTTTAAGTTCTGATCCAAGTCAATGTTGTTTTTGCTCAATTCTCTTTTAAGATATGCAGCATTCACACAATTTGGGTCAATTGTGTATTGACATTATGCATGACAAAATACTTTAAAATCTAGAGCACTTGCCGTGATCCTGCCTGTATTTTCCAAGTTGCTGATGAATGATAAGCTCAAGTGTTTCCGTTCAGTGCTAGCTTTTGTATCTTTTAACCTTTAATGAATTAGTCAGGGATGTCTGCTTTATACCCATTCTTAACACCACACACATTCAACCTTCCACACCTTGTGACCTCTGTGATCATTTGAAATCCCAACGCTTTTGAGCAGGCACATGAAAACTAATCTTGGACACATTTAAAAAGCGGAAGTAGAACAAATTCCAACAGCTACTGTAATACATTACTGTCACGCTGGCACCATTGAGCTCAAAAAACCTCTCAAGTCTGACCTCTCCAATACTGGCATTTCAAGTCCATGTGCACATCCCAAGTGCTGTAAAGCATAGAAGAGGGTGCCAGCTGCCTTTCCTATCTTTGGAGGCAGGGCGTCTTGCTTCAAGAACAGTTAATATTAGGGCTGTGAACAGGGCTCTGGTTTTGTAATGCCCTTTTGTGTCTCCTTCATCCTGGTATCTGATTGCTTTGATGGACTAGTAAAATAGTCTTCATTGTTTAGACCAGCAAGTCTGACACAAGTAGGAATATGGCTTTAGCTGTAAAAGTTTTCTAAAGCTATACAGTAGAGGTAGAAAAATCTGCATAGCCTTAAAAAGTAAAAAGCAAGCAAGGAGCAGGTAGGCCAATATTTGTGGATTTCAAACCGTTGGTAAATCGCTGTTAGTGACCAGGTCATGCCTTTGTGATTTGAGTGTGGTGGCTGGTTGAGGCAATGCAGAACCTATGTTGCTTATTTCTGTAAATTCCTATCATTTTATTTGTCATTCAACGCTAGATGGAAATTTAAGAAGGTTGTAAAAAACAAAAAACAAACACACAAGCTGGAAAACAGCAGTTTCATGTGCAAAGGTTAAATGTAACCTGTAATCTAGCATAGCTACGTTGTGTTGTGGTTTGCGAGACAAGGTCTGGAGACTTTACTTTTGGAGCTGCTTCAGCTTTAGTCGCACCCTTGAACTTGGAAAGCTTTGTTTATTAAAATCTGTGGGGGGAAAAAAATTGGGTTTTATCAATGGTGTCCCGGGACTTGGAGAATATCAGATTCAGTAGCCAACAACACATTGTTGAGGTTCCAGAGAACACAATTGAAGAGGTGTGTTCACCGAATGCCATCAGATTTAAAATTCCTAGGCTAGTAGGCCTGGGAGGCTAACTCATTCACTCAAGTTTTGCTCAATGCTGGGACGTCTACAGTTTCACATGTAATTGTCATGTTTAAAATGTCAAAGCAGAACACAGAAAAAAAGGTTTGCTGTATTTATTTAAGTGCTTAAAAAAATATGTATATTTACGTAAAATGGGAGTTTTCACAGGGACCTACATAACATGGCAATGGGTCCAATTCACGGAATTCGTGAAAAAAAAACAAAAAAGAACCCAAACATGAGGGGTTCCTAATTCAAATACAGATAACCAATCCAATTCATTGACAGCACAATAGAACTAGAGATAACCAATCCACTTCAGTGACAGCACAATAGGACTAGAGATAACCAATCCAATTCATTGACAGCACAATAGAACTAGAGATAACCAATCCACTTCAGTGACAGCACAATAGAGCAAATGCACTTGTACACATTGGAGCCCAAGATAAATAGATCGATCTAGGATATCTCATTTTGTTTCGATACCCATGTTAAAACTGACTGTTATTCAACTGACTGGCAAATTGTATCCCAATGGAATTTTTCAATTTGCATTTATTTGTTGTGATAGAAGGGTACCACAACGGTATTATTTTTAGATTTTGACAAAATACACACAAAATGAATCAATTTCAGGTATAAGTATCATTGTCACAGTATTCGCCATTACTTTACATATGATATTCTACAAAATCATTTGTATGGTAGTGGTGTGTCCAAATGTGTTCGGAGCCCAGGTTAAGTGTTGAGAGAGCTTATTCCATAGTGCTGACAGAATGACCAGGCAAATGTTCTAAATGACACTGCGTTGCTAAGCAGGTGCGGCGCTTGATCTAGGTAATTCTCCGAATTCAGTTTAAAAAAAATACTCTTTTCTATACATTGTACACACTTAAATTATATAACCAGTTATATAACCAGAATACTCCATGAGGCTGGCCATACATAACTTATCCATCCATCTAAATGTTCATATAATAACACTGATGTATCCTCTCTGTATACGGTTTATACACAACTTCTAAAATTAGTAAGTTCCATCTTTCCTAAAAAACACACTTAGGCAGTGCATGTCCTAGATTTGTTTAGCCACCCCACAGATTGTGTTTTTTTTGTGCAGTGCTGCCTCAGCAGTTCCACTGAAGCACCTATTCACTCACTTAGTCCTTTATTCATGTCAGTGTCCTCTGTCAGTTTTATATTCTGCTGCTACAATGAAATTAAAAGGCAAAGGAAATTGTGCAGTTCCCATTTCAGCTGAAAAGACTAGGGGATTAAAGTTTGTTCGCTTTGTAATAGACGTCAATTTTAATTAATTGCGTTTATACAACAAACCAAACCTTGATTAAAAGTAAGCGACCTGGAATAAGTTAGTTTAGCATCTTTATAGGTTTAGATCTGAAATGAACAAACTGAAATGTGTTTAACCGTTTTCGTTTTTACTTGGTCAAAAAAATCATGAAGTCTCTCTCAGCCAATCAAAGGACCCGATTCATAAACATTCCTGGCAGGTACTTTCTCAAACATGGATTTATTTAATACCTGAAGATAAACAGTTCTTTAAAAAGGGAATTCGAGTGTAGATGCGAATATCACAGACCCTGAAATCAGTCCTCAGATAGAAGCTCTCTAAGCACCATTCTGGTCATGCACTCCGTTACCCTGTTTTTGTCTCTGACCCTGCCTCAGTTCTTGTGCTCTTTGCATTCCCAACCGCAGATCACTGTAGATTGTGATTTGCATTCCCAGCTCAGACTGGGCGTCCATTCCGTGGGCACCGGCGCTCACGTCCGCCATGCAGGCAGCAGTCCCAGCCGGGGGAGAGGACTCCTGGTGCTGATGCAGAGGAAAAACACACTCTCTGAGTTTCTACAATCCATTCTCTTAGAGTCAGTTCTTATTATCTCGCCAGAGCAATCACATCTCCTTCCATCATGCACAGATGATTGCCTCCCGAGGCCAGAGCTCAAAGCACTGTACGGAATCCCCTGTAACTGCCATTTCCGTTCGTTCTTCTGTCGCCCAATTGCCCTGTTTGTCTCTGACCCTGCTTCAGTTCTTGTGCTCTTTGCATTCCCAACCGCAGATCACTGTAGATTGTGATTTGCATTCCCAGCTCAGACTGGACGTCCATTCCGGGGGCACCGGCGCTCACATCCACCATGCAGGCAGCAGTCCCAGCCGGGGGAGAGGACTCCTGGTGCTGATGCAGAGGAAAAACACACTCTCTGAGTTTCTACAATCCATTCTCTTAGAGTCAGTTCTTATTATCTCGCCAGAGCAATCACATCTCCTTCCATCATGCACAGATGATTGCCTCCCGAGGCCAGAGCTCAAAGCACTGTACGGAATCCCCTGTAACTGCCATTTCCGTTCGTTCTTCTGTCGCCCAATTGCCCGTTGCTGCTTGGGTTAAAAAGAGAGCTTGCATTTTTGTTGATTTCACTGCTCTATATCAAGGAAAGCCATGCTGCTTATTAGGGTGGGTAAGTAGTTAGAGAGCCGGAGGCACTGCCAAAAAGCTACTAAACCAAATTATTAACAGCAATAAAAAAAACAAAAAACAAACACACACTACGATCATAAGATCAGACTTACAAGAAAGTGCTGGCATCTGTTTACTATAAGCTTGACCTTAAAAGAATCACTGAGGTAAAGGTAAAAACATCACCGATTTGTTACAGCCGTTTCAGTTAGCAAAGGACTTTTTGAAATCAGCTCAAATGAAATGACACACAAAAGGAAGTACAGAAAGAAAGATAATAGATTTTATAGAAGTACGGACTTCCCTGGCTTAAAAATGGTACACTGTGCCCTTAAATTACAGGGGAAAAAAAGAAACACGCATGGAGTCTCTTATCCTCATGTGAATGCTTTAATCTCCTTTGGAACTAGGACTTTTAATCACTGGGTGGCATTTGGGGAAAATGGTAAAACAGAAAAACAATATTTCTACAGGACTCCTGGAGACAATTATGCCTGTAAACCTCAACCTCATTCCTTGTGTTTGCAGGGGTCTTTCAGTCACGGTACTATATAATAAAACAGTAGACTGCTGACCATTTTTAATAAGTTTCCCTGACTGCTTTAGGTACAGAAGGTGCAGGGAGTTGGACTCGCTGAGGCGCTTGCTAATGGGTTTTCACTCTGTTTTCCTGGGTTTCTTTTTAGCAGAATCGTGCTCAGAATTTTAACAGGGCCCGAATCTTACAGCTCTGCCAAACTGCCACTGGTTCTTAATTCACAGGGAATGAACTTCCACCAAGGCAACATCTCAAAGTGATAGTTTTGACACAAATAAATTAGGTAATTAGCATTACCGTTATCAATAATGTACAGTTTTTTTGTTGTTGTTTTTTTTTAAATTAATTTTAATACCGTCGTCTACAACTTAAACTCAAAACTGTAGAAAACTTAATCAGGTAGATGAACAGCTAAATCATTCAGTGTTATGCTAAATTTGCATTTTTTCAAATTCTATTGGACAAGAAGCAAAAGTGATAACAGAATTATAAGGTGGTTAGATACAGTACTAATAAACTGAGGTCAAGTGCACCCGACAGCAATAACGATTACAAAGAACTGTGGGAGTATACAATCCTACACAGAACTAACAAGGGAGTCTATTTTTCATAGAATAAAAGCTGGGCAATGTTAATATAATGACATTTCAGTAGTGTATTAATTTATAAAAACCTTATAAAAAGGAGGTCTATGAAAATACATTGTTTATTTGAATTACTTAGGATCATGCTTAGGGGTTAGAGTTAGGATAACCTGAAAGATTAGAGATCCACAAATTGCTTTACATGTATTTTATGTAAGTGTGTTAAGATGCTTTGACTACACGTTTAGGAGCTACTCTTCAGTTTCTGTTGTCTGCCACAGACATATGTAAACTAAGGTAGGCTAGGTAAGTCATAGTAACCATGTGACCTACATCACGGGAAAGGCAAAAAACACACAATTCAAAATACCTTTGCGAATCCAATAATAAATATACCAGGAGAACAGCGATTATATTGAAACATTGTTGAATAGCAATGCTGACATTTTCCCTTAATGATTAAAAGCTGTAATCCTCTTGAGTTTAAAAGTAGCAATTCCAAAGTTCAAGACCAGCTGAAGAATAAAATACCCCTATTCACAGCTACAGCAATAACCTGGTTTCCATGGGCAAGAAGTATTGAAAAACTGTAAAGTAGTAGGAAACATTAAAAAGGCATTTTAATGCTAATTAACTAATTCCATAAACCTGGCTGATTGTGAATTTCCATTCGCTATATAGGTAACCACTGCAGTTTTTAAAAGAAATGCATTGTATTTAAAAACAGGATATCTACTACAATACTAGTTAAAATAGTCTTCTTTGCATGTCCTATAGTAAGAGGTGCAAGATTAAATCCAAGTAAGTCATTTCACCAGGAGAGGTGTCCCTCACCCCTTCAGCAGCTTAATTTGTCATTAACCAACCAGCTGCTTCCTCTAATGACTGACATTGCAGCCAACGATTGGCACTGCTGAGGTGAAATAACCAAGGAAGTGCAACTTTAAAAAGTACCTGAAAGTAAGGCATGCAAACCGAGAAATTTCTCTAACCTTGTATGGTACCAGATAACATTTTATGTAAAATACCTGTTTTATATTACTTGTGCCTCTTTCAAAACATGTAAAAGATCTAGATAGGAAATGGAAATGCACAGCTGGTGTTATGGAATCAATTCATTACCGATGACCACTTAACACTAATTAGGAATCTAGCAGAAATAGGATGTTATTAGTTCCTGGCTCTGCAGATTGCTTTTTGGTTATTTGAGAGGAGCTCTAATCACTTCATTACTTCCGATAGCAGGAAACACAATATGAAAGATGAATTATACAAGGCAAGCGACGAGGGTCTAGTTCGCAGAGCTGCTTCCTCGTCCTCGATTTGGGATGCACTGGTGTTAACTGACCTGCGGCAAAACCCCATTGGGGAATCTCATCTACTGGAGTCAGCCAGCAGCACCAAGAATAGCATCCCAAAGTGGAAATTTACTATAGCTTTGTACAGGAAAATCAACAGTTTTGCCTTTTGGATCCACTAGAACAGTTGCACAGTGAAAATCTATGCATGTAATGCTGATGGTACACCTTCATTCTGAATGTTGACCCACGGGTTAATGGCATTGCTGTTGCATATTACAAGGTAATAAATGGAAATCCCGAATCCATAATTTGAACAAGGGAGTTTATTACAGAGGAACACGCCACAGAAATGTCATGATCACTATTATATTACAATGTATTTATTTACCTCTGTCTGAAATAATCATTGTAGTCCACTGAAAGAGTTAACTTTGAGAGCAGGGCAGGGAACCAGTCGAGATTTTATCAGTAAGCCATAGAGCTGCACCAACTAATTAAATCAGACTGACAATAAGGTGAGGGTCATTGGTGCCGATTGGGCTGATCTACCATTCAAAGTGAAACTGAAGAAACCACTGCTTGGGTTTGTGTGGTTGCTGTTCTCCATGGAGTCCAGGGGAAGAGTCAGTCACAAATCCAAGCAGCTGTTTCTCTTTCAATGGTAAATTTGCAAATTAAACACCTGACCAGTATTTTGGTTCTTAGCCATTATTACAATATCAGTCAGTCCTGAAACTTTCTTGACCTAAAAAAAAAAAGTGGACTCAAGTACTTGCACTAATGGCTTCAGTTTATTGCCACAAACTTTTTTACTGCAAATATTTGACATGCTTGAGACAGTGAATAAAAGTGTGTGTAACTCAAGGAAATCAGCCTTCAGGCAATTCAGCTGCAATGGGAAGTTTGTGGAAGACGTGGTCAGATAATTTGCCATAAATTGAAATTTTAAAAATCACATGAGACAAATCAAGCAAATCAGCATTAAGCATTTGTTAAAAGTGTGCAGGAGGTCCTCTCGTAGCCTCGGTTACCATTTTTTATTTATTTATTTATTTATTTTTTTACTTAGTTTTAAAATGGCTACTGGTTCCTTGGACGTGCAGATAAGGAGTGCTCATGGTAACATACATGTGGAATGAGCACCGATTTGAAATATTACATAAAGTAAATTATATGAGACAGTTAACATGGAAAAGCAGGTGTCAGTGTACCTCAAACGCTAATAAAACTCATATGATATTTGAACTCCACTGTAATGTAAACAGTTAATGCTTGGTATTGACTATTAAGGAATTCTTGGATAACTTCCCAAGTTTCAAGTAGTTCAGAAGGCCTCTGATCTCCAAGAGGACAGATTAACGTGCCAACGTGCAGAAACCCACGGCTTTAGCATTAATTCCAGTGGCCTGATGGCTTTCCCTGCTTCTGAGAAGGGCAAGGATTTAGCCTCGCAAAGCCGCGGGTGTGATGCGTTTTAATTTAGTTTGAGGTTGCGAATCTGTGAGAACACCAATCAGCTGAGGAATATAACAGGGCTGATCAGGCAAAAGGGAGAAAGATAAACCCACCCACCTGCTCTGTGTGCAGAGTTATAGGATGACTTTCCACCGACTTGCTCCTGACATCCTTGTTCTTAAGATCACCAAGGACCTACACATTTATTAAATCGTGAACCAGCCTTGACAATCACAGTTTGAATACTGCTATTTGAGGTCTGAGTGGGGTAAATTGGGTAATTAATGCCCTATCCTCTGTCATTTTACCTTCCTAGAAAATGTATGACATTTTAGGCTACCATTGTCGGATGGCTTGCTCATTACAATCTTTTGCACATGTTCAATTATATATTTCAGGGCTGCCAAGAAATGTAGGGAAGAAGGTATCTGTATTTACTCATCTGTCCCAATAATTGTTGGAAACTGTCTGTGCTTTATATACATGCAAATAGGCACACAAGCATTGCCAACCTCAATTAAACATCGACTGATAGATCACATCGCCAACATGCCCTATCATTTTATATTATATTACCAGCACATGCTTGTTTTCAGTTATAATTGAATGCTTAGTGAAGAGACTACATGTGTATTGCTTTTTAATGATAAAGTTACTATATATAATAACATGCACTTATGGTTGCTTATTACCTGCCTATTATTCGATTAGTAAATTTGTTTCCGATCTCTGTTGAAATCCCAATAAGGGGTTTACCTATACACATGTGAATCTTGTATGATATATTTTACGGTAATCTGTCACCTCATTCTAAAAAGGACAGTGTCAAAGGGACTCTGCAACTCATTGTGTTCAACATAGATATAGTTTTGAAAAAAGGCTATGCTCTTTCTTATGCTCTCTCTTGTCCTTGAATTTGCCATCTCACTGTTTGATAGGATCAAGCCCTGTAAGCTTTGGTACAGATGTCTGTCCCGTCATCCAATAAAAATTAACTTTGGAAAGATTGTTCATTATCTTCTATAATTATCAAATCAGTGTTTGGCATTTTACTTTGTGTTTGTATTGGAAACTATTTACAGTACAAAACCTGGGAGGGGGAGTGGAACAAGAGTAGCATAATGCGATCAACAGATAATGATGAATATGACAAATACCTTTAAAAACCTGAAGACAATCCCCACAGGATTAAAAAGATCAAACTGTAACAAGGAAGGATTGCTGTACATGTTGTATGGTGTTGCATTATGAAAAGCCTCACTGGAATATGTTATACCTGCTCTGACTGTCATCTCTGAGACATGCTTACTGCTTCAGATAGTGCAGTTTCATTGCCATAGTTACCTTTCCAATGACAGCTGCTCCGTGCATTATTTAGTAACTCTTATTTCACCAAGTAATACAGCAAGACAAGCCTAATTTAACTCAATCAGACTGTAATACAGTACCACCTCATTTTACTGGGTCTATATAGCAATGCAGTACTCCCGACAGTTTCATTGATCATTACTATATAGATTATAGCAACACCACAGGTCATACATGACCCCTGTTATTTTTTGATTAAATCTACCCACTCAACATGTTGCGGTAAAGGAGTGTCTGTCTCTTCAAGGTCTGCCTTCAGCTCAGCCATTAGTCTGATTGGGGTGAAGCAAGCTCAATCTAATCTTTGTCAAATTCAAATCAATCCCTTTTCCTGATGAGTCGCCCACCCCCCCCCCCCCCCCCCCAGGCTTGAGTGATGCTCTAGATTACAGCCATCGATTCTTACCTCCAGACATCATAATGAGCTTTAAAGTGTTTTTTCCATTCGTTACAAAGATGCAGTATCTTCTATATTTAATCTAATTGGTCTTTCAGGATTTGGATTAATTTGTGTAGAAGTGAGATTGGTTCTGTGGATTAGAGTGAGTTTACACTGCAAAGGTATTCATGCTGGAACATCTGCTACAGCCAAAAGGAAGTTGCTTATATACTCTGTACTGTACAGGTTTTTACATGGCTCCACTAGTACATACTGTACTACTTGAAAGGAGCACTTTTCTATACATATTTCCAAGAAAGGACACAGTTCCCAGGCTTGGATGTATAAGCGATGCTTCTTGGCTTGGAACTTGCTTTTGAAGTTTTTTTGGATGTGCACAGATGTTGATATGCTGCCTCGTGTGAGTCTTGTCACTAATTATAAGAGTTGTTAAACCACTGATCCAATTCTTTACTATAGTAAGCCACAGTGTTTTAGCCACTACTATATTAGGGCTGTACGAACCTATTATAAGGAGTGAGCTCTCCACAGGAGCGGGTCATTGGTGTTGATTGGACTAATTTACCATTCCAAGTGAAACAAGTGAGGAAAAGCTGCTTGGGTTTGTGTGGATCACTGTTCTTCAGACTGAGAAAAGCAGCGATCAAACACAAACCCAAACAGCCGATTCTTCAAGCGTTTCACTTGGAATGGTAATTTAGCCCAATCAACACCAATGCCCCCCACCTGATAGACAGCTCCTGATTTCTGTGGAGAGCTCAATCCAAATAATCGGTTAGTGCAATATAAGGACCATAGTGTATTAGAGATGTTGCCTCCTGCAACAAGGCTGGTGTTCTGAAATGAGTGCCGAGTCCTTCATGGCACTGTATTGCAGGACTTTAACCTGGTCTGTGTCCATGATGAGAACTTTCACACCGACCAGTATGATGTAGCTTGGATGCATATAGCAAGTTTTTGGTCACAGGAATCAGTTTACTGTAGACTCAAACTTAAAATATAAAATGATAAAATTGGGCTCCCTAATGGCGCTCCACATGGAGTGCAGGATGCACCCTATAGCCTGGAGATCACAGGTTCGAATCCAGACTGTGTCACTGCTGACCATGACCGGGGGTTCCTAGGGGGTGGCACACAATTGGTCAATTGTTGTTCAGTTTTTGTATTTGGGTTGCAAAAGGTTGCCAGTCCACTTTGATCAAGCTGAAATGCTGGATTTAACCTTTAAGCATGTCCATGCTTGCAAAGGGACTATAATCCTATTCAAGTAGTTTACTTAATTTGGTAGTAAACTGTACAGCAGCCAACTGGGTTTTTTTTTTTTTTTAATATAAGAAAAAGCCATGGGATCTGATCTGGTTGAGATTTAAAATTCTTTATTTCAAAACATGTTTGTAGTACTACTTTAAAAATCAGGAGTTGTTATGGACACGGGGCTCCAGATATTAAGTGCTGGGAGAGAGAACTCTACAGTAACTGTTTACACCAATATCCATAGAGGTGCTTGCTTTAGCATTGCACGGAGAAAGAGAGAGCGAGAGAGAATATATATTATATATTATATCGAGTCCTTCCCTATCCCCTAGTTCCCCGAGCAATACATCAGTATTTAACTATTCCAGATGAACTGCCATCACAGGCACAGCATTCTAGTCTTGAAGGCACAGCTTTGAGGAAGTGTTTTTGGCCATTGCTTCTATTGACACGCCTAAAACTTGCCTTACCCTTTATGGTATAGCTAGGCAGATCAATCAATTCAAGAATTTTCATTAGTACAATCTGTATAGGTCTTCCATTTAAAGTCTGACCCCCCCCCCCCACTTATAAAAGTTTACCCCAATAATCCTGCATGGTGTTTTTACAGTTTTATATTGGTCTTTATAATGCTTACCAATGCTTTGCCATTCTGTCGCTATGCTTTATTGCACTTTGCTGTGCTTTTTCTATGGGTAACCATTAAATTGTTAAAATCATTTTAGTTTCCCCAAACCCCTTGTAAATTGCATTCAATATTTTACTCCATGCATGTTCTTAAGGATGGATCAATTTTCATCAGAGCGATCCAGGCCTCCTGTACCTTCAAGTTTATCCAATTTCAGTTCCAGTACCCTACCTGAATAAAATGCAATAAACATGTTGAAACCAAGGATTGCCATTCACTGGATCGTGCCATTTAGGCAGCAGTGTGGAGTAGTGGTTAGGGCTCTGGACTCTTGATCAGAGGGTCGTGGGTTCAATCCCAGGTGGGGGACATTGCTGCTGTACCCTTGAGCAAGGTACTTTACCTAGATTGCTCCAGCAAAAATCCAACTGCATAAATGGGTAATTGTATGTAAAAATAATGTATAAAAAATAATGTAATTGTATGTAAAAATAATGTGATATCTTGTAACAATTAAGTCACCCTGGATAAGGGCATCTGCTAAGAAATAAATAATAGACACTGATTAATAGAGATAAACTCAGTTAAGATAACATTTCATTGATGTATGTATATGTAGCAGTTAGTTATTATTTCTATGGTAAATCTAGTAAAGAATGGAAAAGAAAGATAATGCAATATTAACAAGCGCCTAACACTATTCCCCAGTGTATGTTCTTGCATTAAATCAGTGTAGAAGTTAATGAACAGTCAAATCTGTGAGCGCCTCTGGGACAGGTGATGACAGCAATGTAATTTAATTGATGGTGCGCACCTGCTCAGTTTATCAACTGGTCAATAGGTCACAGGAGCAAGCCACATGGTTGTCATGAACTCAAAGAGGTGTCTATCACTTCAGTGTGCCTCAGTATTTTAGCATACTCTAAAAGTATTAGGATATACTGGTTTCCAGTCATCTCAGAGGCTTTTCCTGATCAGCTAAAATACTAACAAATAAACGACTTGCAGCAGAGCGACGCTCATGCCAATGCATTGCAGTGTGATGTACAGGGAGCCTAAGCTGCCTCAAATCTACAGAGCATTGTACCAATCAAACCTGAATGTGTGTATCCATTTAAAATATGACCTTTAGGATAAGTAGACAGGATTAGCTATGGTAACTAATTGTTTAGTTTTGAAATGTAAATAAGGACACAGACGTTGTCTGGCTGCTACTGTATGTTGCTGCTAGATGGTTTCATTGTTTTATGACAGATTGTGAGTTTTACAGGAGGTCCTATAAAACGTCTTGCATTTCTCAAGCTACATTACAGATGATGGCTGCCAATGCTTGGGGAAGGTTGCGTGCACCTATGCTATCTTCAAGGGAAAGTTCATTTTCTTAAACAAACAAAACAGATTAGGAATGAGGAAACTGTTAGTATATTTTATTCAAATCACTGGCACCAGCAGGGTTAGGAATAAGTCATCTTGAAGTAATCATACTTCTATTCCATTTTTTGGGTATCCTAAAATGTTCTGGTCCTGGTTACTGGATTTGTTGTCCATCGTAGCCACTTCAAATACACCATTAGTACATGATTGTTGCTGTCCTTCCTGTCTCCAGTATTACAATACCAGTAACCGACAGACCTTAGGAACAAGAAAACCTCAGAAAAACTATTTGCTAGTATTTTAACAACTTAGACACCGGTAATTACCAGCCTCTGCCATGACAAGAGAATGGGGCATTGCAGGTTTATATTCAATGCCAAGCATAAGAACTTCCTCCAAGCAATTTTCTTTAATTGCATAACTGTGAACTCATTTCTCCAGGGGCAAGCGTCCCTCATTATGAGGTTCATTATAATGGCTCACTGTACTGTCGTTAACATACAGTGCCATTGGATTGTGAAGCCTATTAAGCTATACAAGCATACTCGACTATGAAAATGAAAGAGGTGCATTGTTGCTTGCTTATGTAACTTGAAGTTAGTTCCTTGAAAACATAGGAAACTCGTGTTTGTAGCAGACTTACTAAACTCAATCAGTTGTGTGAAGGATTTGGGATGTGGACAGAACTGTCCACCAGGGGCTAGTTCGAGAAACAACCAAACTCATTCTACTTGTGACCTAAACAGCTAGATTACAACTCCACTGCGACAAGGTGAAAAGGCACTGAATTAAACCTGCTGGTCCATCTAGCCACATATTTTGGAAATAGTTATTGGATTTAGAGTAGTACTGTTTCCATCTTAAAAGGGGTGTCATTATAATTTGGGTTATCTGCCAGTGCTGGGGAAGATTTAAAAGTAAATCTGTTAGTTACTTGAATAAAATTGTAACTAGTTACAGTAACTTATTAACTTAAACAGGAACAGGAACAGTTTACATCTTAGGAGACAACTATTTGTTCCATTTGGTCAGGATGCGGCTCCAAATAGTCAGCTATTGAACCCACTCATTCCCTCCTCTAATATGAAAAATGCCTTCATTGGATATACAAGGTTTAACTTGCACTGTTGACGTTGTGCATAGTTTTTTTTTTATTTGAGTGCCCAATTATTTTACACCTGCTTTTCTCCCTAATTTACAATGTTATTGAATTTAATCAGATTACAGTAACTCATTACAGGGATGGAAATGAGACTCCTATTGCATAGTAGTTTGATCCATTCCAGGTTTTACTATGAGTTTAAATCAGAGACACCTGAACTCGTTACCTATAGACTGTGGCTAATCAAAATCGTAGTAAAACCTGTAAATGGGCAAAACTGCTATGCAATAGGAATCTTTTTTCCATCCCTGCATTACATGTAACACAGTACTCCCCACCACTGTTATCTGATATAGGATTACTAAAGGAGTGGAGTCTGTTCATATTAACATGCACACACGTTTAATATAACACAGTTTGGATTAGATACCATAAACTCTAAGAAAACAAAAGGCCTCAAATGGAAAGTGAAGAAGTTCAACCCATTTTTCTAAACCTTGATCATTACATTTTACTTTTTTGTACCCCTATAGAGGACGACTCATACTAAAAGAGTTGTTTAGTGAATTGCCTTTCTCCATATACAGTATTATCACTCTGCACTTTAGTGAATGAAGGAATGTACATTTGCTGTGGCCGATTCCTTGACATGCAGCTTCTAGTGGCAATAAAATTGTTTAAATACGCAATGAGAAGGGCACCAGTGACTGGTCACAGGGAGGTCTGAAAGCAGGTTGCCCATCTCAGCAGGGTCCACTCACAAGCTTGCGTCAGCGATAGGTGTGTCACATGATCAAGCTCACTATGGCCAGAGAGTTTTCTATAGGAAGGCCAGAGGCACAACGCCCACACTGAGACCAGGAGTCTATTTGGCCTCAACAGAAGCAGCATTTTTTTGCCCCCAAATTTATTTTTTATTTTTTAAAAGGAAAAATAAAAAAGGTCAACATTTCAAACTAGATTATAAATAAGCAAGGTCAAAATAACTTCTCTAGCTTTTTTAAAGCATTGTTTATTATTCCTGACTAAGTGTAAATAAGTGACTTGGTGGGTTAAAAAAAAAAAAAAAAAAAAAAAAAAAAAACAGATTTCTATTTAAGTAGCCATAAATAACTTGGTTTGCCCAGGCAATGTAAACAGTTTGTGATTAGGAGAACAATTGATATTTATCAATTGGACGTTGTTACAGTGCGAAAAGTAATCATTATGGCGTAAGAGGTGCTGGGATCAAGGGTGCAGGTGTTTGTCTTTAACTGAAGCTTGAATCCCCATAGGAGTATCACCGAGCTCAAAAGGAGCCTGTTTGCGAAAGATATCTAGCTTTTGAGGTTTGCAGGTTAAAAAGCCTGTGCAACTCAAATTTTCATTAGATTTTTCCAAAATTTTATTTTCTGACCAAATTAATTAGGAATGAGGAAATCAGGGATATTTGTTTCAGATGAAACCACTGACATCTAGATTTCCACTGGTTTGGTATAAAATGGGCCCCTGTAATCATACTTTAATTAAAAATCGGACATCTTTCATTACAGCGGCTTCAAATACGTTATTACAGACCTACAATCTTACCTCTCGGGCCTATTTGTCTCCTCAGTCCTACACATAGCTCATACTCTGAAGTCAGAATGCATTTGTATTATAGGAGCGCTGCGACAACTCTGCTCCCAAATCATAAGCATATCAGTGCACAAGCAGTTGCTTCTCTCTCACTTTTCATTTTCTGTGCAAATTATTGCAGTCACGTTTCCACATCTCGAGTTACTGGGTCACTGGACAATCTTCAGCTTCTTAACACAGGCTGTTAAGAAGCTGAAGCCATTGCGGTTCCACAAGAATCACTTGGTATGGACTGTAAAGAGCCAACAGGGGGACTACCTAAACAGTTTCATAAACTCCTGTTTCTGTGAACCAGGGCTGGGATGAGCCAGCGGTTATACAACTACATTTTTTCCTGTGTCATTTAAAAAAGGGCAGGACTGTTGGGTTTCTCCATGAGGCTTCATGGTAGTGGTAGAGTCCAGATGCCAGCATTAAATATTTCAGTTGAACAGTATGGTTTACAGAGAGGGACAAGAACTACAAAAGAGGGAATTCAATTGAATGAAATTGAAGCAATTCTGGTAACTCAATACATGCAGAGGGCTCAGGAAAGAATCATGTAAATGCTTACTTTCTTGCCTTGATCATCGATATTGCATTAACAGAGCTGCCTTTTCACTGAGCTGCAAGAATCAAGACCTACACATGCCAGAGTAGGATACAAGCTTCAACCACCTACATGCGTGTGCATTTGTATATATATGTCGCTACATAACATAAGTTAGCTTGCACTTGCATAGAGAACTGGGACCGGGAGACAGAGTGGGAGTCAGAGTGGGTTAATGGGCAGAGCAGAGGCAGTTCTTGAGATGTTCAAGTGTCTATCCTAGACTGAATCCAATTGTAAAGGAAAACATAAGTATACATGAACCATTCTTCCTGTGTACAACCTTGTAGATTGTCAGAAGTTGAAAAATTCAAGACTTTGATAGTTCTCTATGCAGCGGTCAAGGGCTGGAAAGTTCTTGATCCATCCTGCTGGAACTCATCAGAATTTGAAAAGGCAGGTCAGGAAAATGACCTTCGGAATGTCCTTTATTCACTGTGCCCGTTTTAAATGCGTTGCTTATTGTTGTGATGCCTTACATCAATGGGTACCCTCTACCTCCTAATAGGAGTCTTATTTCCATCACTGTAATAGTCTTCTCAATTTAAAATACTGTACAGCAGTTACATAATCTGAAAACTTCATGCAAGTGGAAGGTTTCTTCTAGATGACAAATTTCCCACTTGCATTGTAACTGCTCATTTCAAGCCTTGCTACACAGCTAATTTAAATAGGAGGTTAGTCAGTCAAAGCCACTCAACAAATGCCCTCGAAGTAGTTTTACCTTCAAAAGTCAGTATAGCAAGTAGTCCTAGAGATGAAAATCGACTCCACCTACTTAACATATGAGTGGGCATGGTTATATTGTTAACCGATTTGAATTGAGTGAGGAAGTTTAAAAAGAACATACCCAGAACCACCAATAATGATGGCAGCCACCATACAATAGTATGGGGAATGTACATAACTAATTCAAATGACATTTGCTCTTTAATATTTTCAACATGGCTAACAACTTCCTTCAACAGGGCCTCCCAAGAACTCAATTCATGCAGTAGGCTGATTATGTTATGTGTAGATCAGCGGTGTAGATCAGCCACCATGACAAGTTTAAAAAGGCTCTGTAAATTGTCACCATACAGCCCATTCAGTCACAGTAGCACTTTGTACCGGGTGGGGAGATATCAGTCTCATTGCAATTCTCCACTCAAACATTCGAACGAGTCAAATGGTTAGCCAGCTCATTCTATTTTCTGACATTATCAAAAGCTCCCCCTTAGCGGAAGAAATGTTTTCTAATTTCTAACAGAGCTCAAGATATTAAACTAAAAGAAACATTATACAGGACTTGCCTGCTCCAAGGATACTCACTTGGTTTACAGCTGAAATGGCCATCAAATCGGTCCAGTTCAACACAGAATTATTCTTGTGTCTTATATTTTTAAATAACACATGCAATCTTATAATACAAACAAACACTCAAATATATAAACGAACATATACCTTCAGGTGATAATTACATAATAGGAATATAAAGACAGCATATGTTACAACATTTGTAAAATATCACTGTAGTAAGCCGACAGTAACACACATCACTGTGTAATTAATTTAAATGGTCCCCACATTAAGGAAACAATTACATTTTCCTTTGTCTGGTAGAGCCTCCCCAGCTGTAATACATATAGCATTAGATGTTTCCATTGTGTGAAAGTTGGACATTTCTCTCCTTCCCAGCATTTCAGGATTAACTTGAACCCCCTTTTCCGATTACTGCACAACATTTCTAGAAAGATCTTAGCTGTTAGGATAGGTCAAATAGCCAAAAAGATAAAAATGGCTTCATTTCTGAAAGATATGCATAATATAAAAAACATGTTGGAATGTCATTACAAGAAACACAATGCCTCCAGGGCTTTCTAGTTTAATCAGAAAGCAGATCAGCCTGTTTGTTTACATTCTCCAAAAGTAGTTTCTCTCCTTCTACATACAGCAAAAAGAACCAGGGATGATTTGGCTTCGGAGACCCCTTATAGGCTGGGGAATAACACAAAAAGTAAAAGGAAAGCCAATATTGAAAACAGGCTTTTTTTCTGCATCACAACATTTTTTGTAACTTACATTTTCACATTTGCAAATGGTTCCAAGTAGTTCCAAGTGTCATTGCTCAAATTCAGTGTTTTACTAATGGGGGGGGGGGGGGTAACATCATCTGGAAGTGTGTTTTGAATTGGTTTAACAACAACTGAGCTTTTCAAAAACAGTGAAAAGCACCAGGGCATATAAAAAAAGTAATTTCTTCAACAGCATTGCAAATATCTTAAATACAAGAATGAGAAAGGGCATAAAAGAAGAGAAAATGTACAATGTCTATTTGCACTTGAAGGTAATCTGTTTGGATTGCCTGAGCTGCAGAGCTTGTCTGTTTGGTTCATAGACTCAAATTCAGGCTGTGCATGGTACTGCAAATTCTGTGCCAACAGAGAGAGGTAGAGTATTTTTACAATCAAAGCTGTCTGTCTGTAAACCACACTGTAGACACAATGGACTGGAGGAGATCAGATCATGGAGTACATGCGGGTAAAAACTAACTCTAGCCAGGTCTGCTGTTCGTGTGTATCAGCTAGAGCTGAATGTGTTTACTGGCTAGCTCAGTCAGTAGACAGAGGTTTAGTGCAGTGTACAGCACCCCTGTGTCTGAATTTACTGTAATCTGCACCTGAAAAAAACATCTGTCCAGAAAATGTCTACTTGGATCGCTCAGTCACTCAGTTGTGGACGTGCCAAGTCAGTATGCCAATAAATCAATTAAAATATCCGTCAACAAGGTTATGTTATGCATCCAACAAATTATATTATTGTCAAATATTATATAATAGTATTTAATACAGACGTGCTCAAATTTGTTGGTACCCCTCCACAAAAAACAAAGAATGCACAATTTTCTCTGAAACTGACAAAAGTAATTGGCATCCACCATTGTTTATTCCATATTTAATAGAAATCAGACTTTGCTTTTGATTTTTTATTCAACATAATATTGTAAATAATAAAACAAATGAAAATGGCATGGACAAAAATGATGGGACCGCTAATCTAATATTTTGTTGCACAACCTTTAGAGGCAATCGCTGCAATCAAACGTTTTCTGTAGCTCTCAATGAGACTTCTGCACCTGTTAACAGGTAGTTTGGCCCACTCTTCCTGAGCAAACTGCTCCAGCTGTCTCAGGTTTGATGGGTGCCTTCTCCAGACTGCAAGTTTCAGCTCTTTCCATAGATGTTCGATAGGATTCAGATCAGGACTCATAGAAGGCCACTTCAGAATAGTCCAATGTTTTGTTCTTATCCATTCTTGTGTGCTTTTAGCTGTGTGTTTTGGGTCATTATCCTGTTGGAGGACCCATGACCTGCGACTGAGACAGAGCTTTCTGACACTGGGCAGTACGTTTCGCTCCAGAATGCCTTGATAGTCTTGAGATTTCTTTGTTCCCTGCACAGATTCAAGGCACCCTGTGCCAGGCGCAGCAAAGCAGCCCCAAAACATAACCGAGCCTCCTCCATGTTTCACTGTAGGTATGGTGTTCTTTTCTTTGAAAGCTTCATTTTTTCGTCTGTGAACATAGAGCTGATGTGACTTGCCAAAAAGCTCCAGTTTTGACTCATCTGTCCAAAGGACATTCTCCCAGAAGGATTGTGGCTTGTCAATATGCATTTTAGCAAATTCCAGTCTGGCTTTTTTATGTTTTTCTGTCAAAAGTGGAGTCCTCCTGGGTCTTCTTCCATGGAGCCCACTTTCGCTCAAAAAGCGACGGATGGTGCGATCAGAAACTGACGTACCTTCACCTTGGAGTTCAGCTTGTATCTCTTTGGCAGTTATCCTTGGTTCTTTTTCTACCATTCGCACTATCCTTCTGTTCAATCTGGGGTCGATTTTCCTCTTGCGGCCGCGCCCAGAGAGGTTGGCTACAGTTCCATGGACCTTAAACTTCTTAATAATATTTGCAACTGTTGTCACAGGAACATCAAGCTGCTTGGAGATGGTCTTGTAGCCTTTACCTTTACCATGCTTGTCTATTATTTTCTTTCTGATCTCCTCAGACAACTCTCTCCTTTGCTTTCTCTGGGCCATGTTCAGTGTGGTGCATACAATGATACCAAACAGCACAGTGACTACTTTTCTCCATTTAAATAGGCTGAATGACTGATTACAAGATTGGAGACATGTGTGATACTAATTAAAGAAACTAATTAGTTTGAAATATCACTATAGTCCAATTATTTATTATATTTTCTAAGGGGTACCAACAAATGTGTCCAGGCCATTTTAGAATATCTTTGTAGAATAAGCAATAATTCATCTCTTTTCACAGCTTCTTTGCTTTATTCTATGACATACCAAAGGCATGCAAGTATACATGATAAAATAGCTTTTAATTTCATCACTTTTCAGGAGGAATGAAGCATTATTTCAATGAGCTGTAAGGGTACCAACAAATTTGAGCACGTCTGTATGTATATGGCAATAGTACTATTATATAAATATCAACTTTATCACCTGTAGAAATAACACTAATTGCCTTGTGATTCTTTCACATAAGTAACTGCGTGTGTGAGGATGACTTGACAATCTCAGATTTGACACTGGTGTGGTATCATAAATACCACTAATAATAATAATGGATGATGCATGACACATATAATAAATATTGTTATCAAAAATCAGTTTAGTGACGGGAAATTGTACAGGTACTATACCATGTAAGGTTCTTTCACAAATTCACTGTCCTCAATGGACAATTTGTACATATAAAATCAGGTAGCAAAGTAATGAGCATAATAACAATAACTAGAGTTGCCAGCAACTTCACAGCTTCCAGTACCAAACACTTTAACAAATAGTGCACCCCTTCCTCCAGCCACACCAACATGACCCCTTCACTGTGAAGCTGTTAATGTGGTTAAACATCTTGGCACAGCAGGCAGATCATGTGGTGCTGTCCAGGCTGTCCAGAAGAAATGTCTCGAGGTATTATCCCAGAGAGGCTTTATTTCTAGGTCAGTGTCTCCTTTATAAATAGAAACACTGCTTGCTCCAGGTGGGATAATCCAACAGGCAACAAGCGATTCCCCAGGTGCCAAGGCAGTCTACAAGGGAGGGGTCACAGATTTATGTCTAATCTCTAAAGTGTTCAATTACTTTACTGTTTACAAGCAACACATAACTTTAGCTATTTTTCCATTGTCTATTGTGGTCATTATTATTTATTATTATTATTTTTTATTTTTTTAAAGTATCATTTTCTGTTACTACAGCATGTCCCCTTATAAAGCAATAGGAAAAAAGGAGGATTCTTTTCTCATATATATATATATATATATATATATATATATATATATATATATATTATATATAATAAAATAAAATAAAATGATTTGAGCCAAATGTCTACAATTTATCTGCATCTTGGATTTTACTATAACTGAACCTTTAGGAGGTCATTAAGTCCACCAATGTATGAAATTTGCTCTCAACTCAAGGTTTTCCAAAGGTCAGAGTCTTAATGCAACAAAATGAATCATATCACTTAACTTTAGGTATTCAGTGCAAGGAGTGTTGGTACAACGCAGGGCCGGCTAATGGATTATTTGCTGGGGTTCAGGGCTGTGCCTGACTGCAAAGAGATTCCAAAGAGATTCCAACCTGATACAGCTTTTATCTGAACCGGTCACGAGTCAACTGGGAGTTACACAGACACCTTGCTCTGCGGACAGCAATTGTGTCAGTGTGCGAGCGAGCGAGCGAGCGAGAGAGAGAGAGAGAGAGATAGCGCTCTTATTTCATGGACTAGGTTTCTTGTATTGGTTTTTGGTTAACCCTTTAAAAATTATCTGCATTTCAAAAAGGCTTGCTTAAAGTATTAAAGATACCAAGATTATTAGTGATGAAGGAACAATGTGGTTTGAATCTGTGCCTTCAGCAGAAGACAGGTGGGTGGGAGGGTTTATTTGGGTTGCTTCTGATTGTATTGCAAATTAAGTCTCTTGCTTAGCAGCCTCACGTACCTCCTGTAGCTAAGCCATGCCTGCAGTTTTACCAGCCTGGGCTTCCAGTTGAAAAGGCTTTCTTGATCCCAGTGTGATGCTGTGCGTCCCCTTGAGCGCACAACTGGATCAGGGATGATGCAGCACTTTTGGAAACTTGCAGTTTTGAATGCACAATTCGAAACATTTTGAAAACAGCTATTCGAGCACACCCGAGTACCTCTCTCACCCCCTCCAAACATATTCCGGGGGAGCAGGCCAATTGGTCGAATATAAAAAGGAAGTGCTACTCTTCTGAACAAACCATTCTAGTAAATAAAGAAAGAGTGATGCATTGGGATAGTTACACTGCCGGTTATATTTTTTAAAATGTTTGTATGCCTTGTTGAAGTAGTGTTTAAGGGGGAGAACAAAAATCGGGAGGCAGAGAGTTAGTTTGGGTTGGGGGAAAAAAAAAAAAGGTATATATATATATATATATATTTTTTTTTTAGGTTCATGTGGTTTAAGCAATAACAGCAGGGCAGTTAAAGGATTATTTTTTGGCATTATCTTATTTAAAATATACTAATGGATTAGTACATCTGAAACATGTCGGCACACTTGTGTAAACTTGCACTTTAAAGTGAGATTTCATGTTAATAGTTTTAATTAACATTAAATAGTGGAATTCTGTCTTATGTAAAAATCTAGCTAGGATTCTAGAGAATATTTAGGCCACAAGCAACTGGATTTCTTACTAGGAAGAAAATGGTAATTCAAAAAGTTAGTCCAGTTTGAGGCACATCCAATATGAAAATATAAAATGTAGGCACAAAAAGGAAAAAATGTGAAACATTAATGAATTTTGTTTAGAGAGACAGCACAGTGTAAAATAGGGCCCAATATTAAGCCCAACTTCACAATACAAATAGGCCTGCATAGCTAATGTGAGATACATCTATGGTGCTCCTAGCGTGCGTGTGTGCGCGTCACACACACGCACGCTCGCTCCTGGATTTACAACTAAATCGGTGCACAAGTACAAAAAGATACTTGCCCCTAGGTCAGGGATTGATTTAATGGGCACTAAAACAGAGATTGAAATCCAGGTTCTCGTGACCTTTAGTCACGTTCAGACCACAAGCCTTGCAATATATACTCTCAATAGAATTTATAAGAGTCAGTAATACGATTAATATACAACTACCATATCGCTGTATAAAAGGCTCTTTATAAAACTGTAGTTTATACAGTAATAGTTGTATACTAGTTAAGACGATCTTACTGTTTTCATGAAGAATGTGAGCAGTCAGTTAAAAACACCAACATAATCCCATACAATACTGCTTGCAGATAAAAGAGATTCATATTATCAGTGGCACTTCGTCTGTGAGGTTGTTGCTGGTCAATACAATGCGTCAAGGTTATTCCAGAACACACTCTCCCAATACACCGTTCTTGGCTGTCATTTAAAAATGGTACACTCCAGCTCTAGATAACTAAAAAGGATACATATTATCCGACTTTGTGCACTAGAAATCATAGTTACAAAACTTAATCTCAATTGTTTTCATGTTTTTAGGCACACCTGCTGGGTCATGTTGGGTTGTACTTGATCATACATTAAAACATTCATTGATAAAACATGGAATAACTGTTTGGCATTGGTTATTTTAATTCAAGTGTACTTTTATGAAAATATTCGCATTTATGTTAGAAATGACATGCCACATTTAAATACAACCATGCTGGTTGTCCATATTTAGACTCCCTGTAAAACCTGCATAGATATATTGGATTCCAAAAACTCCCAAAGTATGAACAGCTTTTAAAAAATAAAATAGAATAATGAAGGTTTAGAAAAATATGTTTGCTTGTCATTTATTTTGACAAACTTAACAGAAAATGACTGGCTTTTGTTATCTTTATAGGGAGTGGGGTGCAGGCGTGAATGTGGCTTGCATTTCTGTAACATGAATTTGAATTCCTCAAAAAATGGGCAGCCAATTCTGGAATGGCTACAAAATCGCTTGAGGCTCTAGAACAGGTTAGGTAAAAACTCTCCCTCTTCTTTCCAGATTGGGTCAGATCAGGTCTAGAATGGAGAAAAATTCCATGTTTGCATTCGAATTACGCAACGTTTGGAGACCAGTACAATTGTGCCCGTTTAGTCACGTGTTCTCTCTCTCATGCATAACAATAACCTAACCCTAAACCTGAGGTTCGTGAGGTATTATGGTCACGCGGTAGGGGTGTTGAAGGTAGTGAGCGCAGCGGGTGGGGAGTGGTAACCGGGAGGTGGAGGGAAAGGTTGCTACACTCAGTCTTTCCAGTGTAACGTCATATGTTGACATTGATATATTTAATTTTGCATACCAGGAAACTGCACCCCCATACGTACAATTATGCATGGTTTATTTATTGACGTTGCACAAAAGCACACATCGCCCTACAAGTATAAAACGGCGACATGTGTGAATGTATATTGCTATTTCAAAAAAAAAAAAAAACTGTCCACTGACAACTTTAATATTTCGTGGTTTTGTTGTTTTTAAACCAGTGTGGTCTGTCAAATACAAAACAACAATTTAAAAAGTTGACCCGTATCCAGCCCTTACCTACCTGAGAGAGCACGGAGACGTTTACTGCCTAACGCAATAATCTAGCAAAACTATCAAAAAAAAACGTGATAAAATAAAATTATTCTGCAACACAAGACGGTAGAAAACGTGTGGAAATACAGCTATTCCAAAGTAATCTCGCTAGTCTAAAAAATAAAGCGCTACTCAAATTTAGATTAAAAAAATAACCAGACGGCGACTAACGAAACAGGTATTGCGCTTGCCCATATGAGCGACAGCTATTGCGCATTTCCAACTTGGGATGCATTTAAACAGGAGGCATTTTATGAAGTTACACTGCGGTTTCAAACCTGGACGAGTTTTGTAAAAGTTCTTTAAAATATCTCTCCTGATTTGTTTGGTTAGTAAGGCCGGACTGACGCGAGACTACAGTAGTGCGAGTTAAAGTCGCTGTCTGAGCCTATTATATGTTAATTATGGATATTGAATATAGTGGGGGTGTGCCCAACAGTAGCAGCCGTCTTTCAAATAATGTATATAAAAAATAAAAATAAAAAAAAGAGACTTGTCTGTGGTTTTAAACGTGTTAGGTCTGTTTTACAGGAACATTTCTCTGCCCCTCCTAAAGGGTAGATTTTCGTCATACGAAAGGCGGGGGGGGGGGGGGGGGGGGGGGGGGGGTGGAGGACAGAGAGAACAGCCAATCGGGTTTCTAGGAATGTAAAAAAAAGCTGCACAGGCCCCCTCGCACACCTCCAATGACGCTACCACACAGCCAATCACAAATATAACCGGCTTATTCCCCCTAAGATCAATTTCAGAGCGAGAAAGACATCAAGGAATAGTCAGGGTAAACGTTGATACAACGACAGGACGCGATCAAATACACAGCTTTGTAACTTTCAGCCTTTATTAAAAAGTGGGTGTATGTTAAACGGGGAAAAAAAGTACACTATGAACGGGGATCGCTTCTATAAGAATCACTTTTAACCTATTTTTTTTCCTTCAGCTAAGCAAATAGGCTACGACACCAATACAAATCAGCATACAAGAATCGGACTTTTAAAATCGTCGGTTTCAGATTTTTCTACAGAAAGTAATTTGAAGAGGACATTCGGGTCAGGAAGGATGGAATCAGGCGGCAAGGTAATAGTATTGAAGTTGATTATTAATGTAGGCTACAGCCGTATTTTACAGGTTGCGCATAGCGCATAGACAGTGAATACTCGATTTGGGTTAATAGTAGCTACCTACAGCACACAACAACCTGCCAAGGAAGCAGTGCTCTTTTGCATACACGAGTAATCCCCATCTATAGAAGCTTTTAAGATCTTACGAATTGCGACTATAAAATGTTTTTACTTGTAGATAGCCTCCAGTAACACCGGTTTAATCTTAGTGACGCCGTGTGTACGTGCAATCAGGGTTGTAGTGCTGGGGGGTCGCGGGGTAGCCCCGCTCCCCCACTTCTTTCTTGGGCAGCGAGAGCACCGCTTCCATACTTCACGTGTAGAATATTGAACTGTTTTGCTGCTAAATATATATACACGTGTATAACCCATACAAATAAGCAAAGAATACTACAACCGTAAGCAGAGACCCCTCACTTCTAAATATAGCACTACACCACTGCGTGCAATATGAACGTGAATCAAGCTAAAAAATAAAAGTAGCCGGATTCACAGTATTATTTACAAAATTAGGTTTTGGCAATTTAGATGTCTGTTTAAGTTGAAATTTAACTATTTAAAACAGTCTAGGGTATTGTTACAGAATCGTAAACATAAACTTACAGGTTAAAATTATACCGGAGTTTAAATACAGGATGCCTATTGGTATTATATTTGGCAGTCCAAAAATGTGAATATTGCCATTACATGTATGCAGTACCAGACATACAGGAATGCAAGAATGTTTTTTGGTGAACATTTACAGGCAAAGGGCGGCACGACAGACTCGCTTATAGTGTGTAAGGTGATGTAAAATACGTTACAGAATTTGACTTTTAGAAACGGCAGTACATTGGAGTCAAAGAAAAAAAGTGACCTATTATTGTGTAGGCTTTACATTTTACAGCGGAAAAAAAAAAACACCTAATGGTTATGCTTCAACACACAACTGAATTTGATTTATTTTAGAATAGTTCTTGGAATGGAATACACCCGATTATAAAACAAAAACAAAACAAACAAAAAAAATCAGGGTTATTAATCTGTTTAATATTTGTTGTGCATCAGATAATTGTTTGAAATCTATAGCTGTATGTAATTGGTTAGCAAACCAAAATAGCATGTTCTATGAAGTGTATAGATTAGCGACTTGTGAACCCGTGACTGTAGCCAGGTGTGGCTGTGTTTACAAGTAGAGGTTTCCAGAGAGATATTTGCATTGATCTTTTATACAGTAAATATACAGTCTCCCCCCCCCCCATTTGTGCATGCTGCACATTGAGCTTTTAAATACCTCAGGAGTACAAATATACATACAAATATACAGACCTAGGCAAATACCATGAATCAGTTAATTAAGCCAAGTTCAAGTTGTGACTATCCTGCATTTGTGTGGAGATTTATTTAAAAATCGGTAGAGATTAATGTAGTATAGAAATTATATAAGACTTCTGCACTACTGTACTTGGGTAGGGAAACATATCCACTTTTATGAGGACTAGGAGAGTAATGTTTGGCATCACTTCTTTAGGCTATAGAAGATCTGCTATCAAACCATAGCTGAACAGTGACAGTATGTCGTGTGTAATCACTGCAAGAACTGTGCTTGCATTAACTAGCAATGCAAGACTAGCCAAAAAAACATTTGCCTATTTAAGGTGCTTCTAAGGAGAAGAGTGGGACGTGACTGCCAAGGTGTTCGGCATGGCAGTTTTCATGTGTGTGGTTGTGTCTACGGTGCACGTCACCAGTGGTTTACCAGCTCTGTCTGCACAGTTCTGTGAAGATACAGCAATGAAGACAGGGCTAGAGTTTCTGTTCTGCATCAGACTGCAGTTCAGTCGCTGTACTCCAGGCTTTTCAGCCCTGTTCCAAAACCCCCATCACAACTGACACAAATTGCATGTCTCAGGAAAACAGCAATACAACGGCAAACTCCTCATAGCATAAACAGCAAATCAAATGAGATGTTTTGTGCACCCAAGTAGAATCAACTACAGCAAACTCATTTACATTGGGGGGACTAAGCATTACAGGAGGGTTTAGGGAGAGAATCTTAAAGGGAGTTGCTATTGGCCATAATGAATCCTGTTTCTTCCAGCATTACTTCTAGGGTAAAAGTGTGTGTAGCAACGTAGTTTGGAAGAGTCCTTCTGTCTGATGTTCATACTCAAATTTAGTGCAACATTAAAAAGGGTTGTTTATTTGGTGCTGATGTCGATGGAAGTGAAAGGTTATTGTGCAACATGCATAATATCACAGGTTCTCAACGGAAGATAGGCTGTGGTCAGTCTTTGAACCTCCGAACCCAAACTGAAGGTCATTAAATCACCGACAGCATGGTGACAGCTTTAATAGGCGTGGAATCAATTTATTATGGAAAAACATTAATACTGCATGTAGCAGATCTAGAAGTGACAAACGATCTCTTGAGAACATTACTCTCTTGATCCCCTTGGGTGTTTCATTCCATTTTCCAAATTGGCATCCCTTGGTTAAATACATCATCCTCAACATCTGTTTTACAAAACTAGAAGCAATTGTTTGTTTGTTAATTAAGATCAATTTTCCCCTTTAAAATAAAGCAGAGTGTTAGAAACAGTGTTCCAACTTAGATAATTGAAAACAATTGTAAAGATCATATATATATAGCTCACAAACTACTATATTTTCTCTAAGTGGAACCAACCCCCCCCCCCCCCCCCCCCTTATATTAAAACAGTATGCATCTAATATGCTGCTAAATCTAATGGGCATACAGTTAGCTCATTCTATTACAGTATTATACTAACTTACCTTTCCTCAATCAATCTTGCCAAGTTGAGCCAACATACCTGATTACGGGAGTATTTCCATCTAAAAACAATGACTCAATTTAAATACAAATATATCAATTATTTAACATCAGGCAATATCAGCTAGATATTCAATCCCATTTGTTTAAAAAAAAACAAAAAACAACACTTTCCCAAACTTCTCTATGCAATTTAACCCTTTCAGTCCTGGCAGAACCTCAAGGTCCTGCTTTATCTTAATGAAATGGCATGGCCTGCGAGAAGGAAAGACACATTGAGAAGCAACCAAGGTTTCTGTAGAGTAGCGATAAAAGGCATGTATGGAAAATGATATCAGCTGTTTTGTTATACAAGAGAGTACAAACGTGCTTTGACATTTGGAGGCCAAAAGATTCCTCAACTGTAATTACGCAAGGTATTTTACAACATGTGGGTTTTAGAGTACCGACGGGACTGAAGTCTCATTTACCAAAAATATAAAAAAAGATTTGTCCAGTTAAAAAGGAATTCCTTTAATTGTATAACTTCATTTCATATTCTTCAGCGATACAAATTATTCAGGACTGAAAGGGTTAAGTATGCTATTAAAATTAACACATGACTTTACAGTAATGTTTTTTTTTTTTTATTCACTAGACTGTTAAAGCCAAACTAAACAAATTAGACAGAAAAAAAGGAGTTAACTTTTACATTTTGCAGATAGCCTTCCACCTCCTTCAAAACTCATGCCCAGGTTATTTGTTACTAGTTTGATAACGTTACAAGAGTTTAATTTTCTATTCACAATTTGCAAAGAGTAAAAAGACCAGGAGTATTACAGTCCATACAGAAGCATGTATTAAATCCATTTGTCAAGTTTCCATACCATATTGTTTTACTGGCAGATTAAATTTTTTTGGGTAAAGATTAAGAAATTCAGGGTAACATTAGTTACGTCATTATGAAGTCATGTCAGATGGATAGGTGATGTCATAAAATGGATAATTGTTCAGAAAGTAAACATGTACCCCATTCTCAAGTGAGGTAACCGCCAACAGCACACTGACTAGCCTGGGTGTCCATCAATGGGCACATTCTGAAATTGAAAACCTGCTGAACAGTGCTCCCCATTTAATACAGAACATACTGAAATTGGCCGATTGGTCCAATGAGGTTGTTTATCTTGTTTTGGTGTGCAGTGGTGTGGGGATTAAAAACAGGCATGGGAGAACATGGGAGGGGGAAAGCGGAGTTAGAAGGAAACTTTTCCAGGAGTGGCTGCAATTCCCAGGAGTGGGAACACGCAGAGTATTCCGAAGATAAAAGCTTGGGAAAAGCAGAACTGCTCTTCAGATAGCCTTCCCACAGTGGGATGCAAAACGAATGTCACAGCTTTTTAAAGATACAAGGCACAGCTTACTTAATCTAAAGACTGTAGCCACAACAAATGATGCAATTACCCAAATATTTCACGAAGATTGTGTTTTGTAAATTTGGTTAACACTTTGTTTGATACATAAAATGACATTGTACTGTAATTGTAGCTAATTCTGCAAGTCCAAATGAGTGACTTTTGTATAAAGCTGAAGTAAAATCAATTTCCTCTACTACAGCGTTCACTTTAGAATAGGGTTAAACATAGAAACCAAAAGGCTTTACACCTGTTATTTATTTCAAGACTTCAATTCTCTTTCCTTCCTTAGTCGCACCCGATAATGTCGCTCTGTTAGAATAGGGAAATGGAACAGACACCTCACTGCCCCCTCCCCCCCTCTTCACGAGATCTACCAATCAATGCTCGGTGCTGTACCCTGGCAAGGCCAGCTACAGTGAGATCATTTTTCCTTGATGAGCCAGTTGAAACACGATGGGCGAAACATTTGGGAGACGTGACACGGAGCACAGCGTACTGGGTAACAAGAAGAATAACAGGAAGAGGTTGGCTGTGTACAAGCATTTGTTTGCTTGGCACAGTCGAACGCCAATGCAACTATTCCAAAAGCCTGCACATAGGTTGCGTCAACGTCCGTTTTACTACAAACTACATCAGTATCAGTACATTAAATGTTGATATATAAAAAAATTCCCTGCAGTTGCATTTGATGCTACTGGGCCCATAACCTTGGAAACTGGTGAACATCTTTGAGACTTCAGGTATAACCGGTCAAGTGTTGATAGAAAGAACAGATTGTTAGAGATGCTGTTGAGGTGTTATTTTGAAGAGATTCTCATTTCAGTGGTGGCCCCTGACTTTGCTGTCACACAAAGGTCCGCCGACAGTAGTTGAACTGTCAAATGTCTTTTCTAGAGGGATCCCTCCTGTAAGCCAACACTGTAACAGTTTGTTTCAGACAGGGGCAGCCATGACAAGATCACTTAACTAAGCCTCACAATTTCAATCCTGATTGTAATTTTCTAATTATGTGTGAAAGGGATGTACTGTTCTATTTACATCTGAATTAGGAATCTGCCAGTCAGAATGAGACAATGACTGACAAACTACAGAAAGTTTTTACATGGAGAGAGTAGGGAAATGTACAAGTATAAAAACCGAAGCACTGACTCATTGGACCTTTGGACAATGTAAAATACAAATTTAGTAACAATACACATTGACTAATAAAATGACAGTAGTTTACAGCCTTATATAATGCCCCTGTAATATAATACAATCACGCATGCCACCCCGTAGTTAAACAAAGTCATCTGTCAATCAGATTTGAAATGTAGTTTGAGGAGAATTTAATTGAAATTTAAAATGCTGCAAAAAAATAAATAAATAAAAATAAATAAATTAAATGTAATACAAAATGTGAGAAACCCTAGAAATGTATTACTGCTTTCATGTTTTAATTACACAAATCTGTATACCGTAGGCTATTTGAAATAATAAAACAATAAAAAGGGGTTTTCAAAGTGGTAGTGCTAACTTAATTCACTTCCTTTTACAGAACAGATACACATCCCTTTATTACTCAGCGAGCTACCAGTTCTTTTGAAACAGGATCTTTTGAAATAGGAGTAAAAACAGGGATATGTTGTGTTCTCAGTTATGCTTTCATTAGATAATCCCTAAATTTGCATTACTTGCTCTGCAGTTCCTGTTCACAGCGCTTGGCCTAGATTTTAAACAGGATTCATAAATTCATCTTCAGTAGGATACATGATTTGGGGTGGGTGGATTGTGAGAATGAATCATCTTTTATAACTGTGTAGCTACGTGGGGTTTTGCGTTAAACTTGCCAACCGTTTTGGGATTACTCATCAAGGGCTGGTGCGAGTCCTCTGTTAGTGTTCTGTATTTGTCATGGTCTAGTGCAGTACGTGCGCCCAGGAATTGGACCCAATTGCCCTATTCACTGCTGGTATCTGGAACAACCTAACACAGTTCGAGGAAAATTATCACAATGTAAAGTCTGGAAGTCTGCTGTATTGTTTTACATGGATGTACACAGTGCAGGGTTAGTTATTGGATTTAATGAAGTTATTTCCACACCCACTGCTCCCCCTTTTATTACGATGTAGTCACCGCCTGAACACATGTTGTCTCATCCACAGTCATGTTGTAGTGCAGTGCATCTTAAAGTCACTGCCCTCAGTTGGAGGGTTTCTCTTGATGGAAATTCCCTGTACAATATCATCAAGGTTTAAAACATCTAGGAAATCAAACATAACCAACGCCCTTAGTTTCATGCAAGTGCATCTTTTTCAAACACACTTTGTTTTATGCCATTTTAAAAACATGTACAGCAGTGCCCCATATAATTTTACAAATATTTGACAATTCAGATTCATTCTTCCTTTTAACCAACAGGGAAAAGGAAAAAAAAGTGATCCTTTAATTTCCGTTGAGAGCTTGAGAAATGTGATTTATAACCTCCAGACATGACATAGCTCAGGACATGATAGGAAGTAGGCTCCTACCACAACTGAAAGTAAACTAGTTACAGGCAAAAAGTGGACCAATGCAGTAAACACACACCAAAAGATACAATGTCAGTGAAAAATGAAAACACGATTATGGGACACTTCAACTTTGTTACCCCTAACCCATTGTGCATTTCTCTTACCTATCCGTTAGCCAGGCAAATAACTGAAAGTGATTAAATTTTGTAGTGGGAGATTGGCTTTAGATAAGGCTTGCAAGAACTCTAGTGGTGCAGTGTCAGTAAATCAGCAAGCATCCCACCTAGTTTTTGAGAATAGTCACAAAATACATAATGGGCTATATTTCACAAAGCATTTACTGCAGTGTTCTGTTTCCACCTTTTACCTGTGCACATGTACCACTAATCTCTGTGGCTCATAAGAGCCAGTACATTTCCCCCCACATTAGTGAGATTAGCACACTGAAAAGCCAGGACACGAACTGTGGTTTCTTTACCCTACCAGGTCTTTTATTATGGAATGTCAGTAAGGATAACTCGTTTTGGGATGGCTGTCGTCCAGGCTATTGAATGGTTGTATAAACCATTACTTCAAACTATACTTTCCAAGCTGGTCTGCAGGGGTGGGGGGTGTCGGCGTGCTTTATATTAGTTAATGAATCGTTCCATTCAGACCTACATTAACTGAACTTATTTCCAAGTAAAAACTACCTTTTACACACAGTAGGCATTACTGTACATACGGTATTTGCCTTTCCAGTGCTCTTCTGTAAAAAAATCTGCATAAGATTACAAACAAATCTGTTTTTCTTTTGCACTTGGAAAAGTATTACGTTCTGTATATGCAAGTAGCATTAAACAAAGTTGTGCAGCTGAATCCTAAAAGGTATCCTGTACGCATTAAGCCCGTTAAACACCAGGTCACTTTCAAGCAACATTTTCTGGTGACATTTTGAGCTACCTAGTAAAAATTAAGATGTCCCTAACTACAAGTTGCTTGAAAATGTAGCCTGGAGGCTGTGTGGTCCAGTGGTTAAAGAAAAGGGCTTGTAACCAGGAGGTCCCCAGTTCAAATCTCAGCTCACTGACTCACTGTGTATGACCCTGAGAAGGTCACTTAACCTCCTTTCGGGAGAGACGTTGTTGTAAGCGACTCTGCAGCAGATGCATAGTTCACACACCCTAGTCTCTGTAAGACGCATCTGCTAAATAAACAACATCATGAGATATTTGATCCATTACAGTTTAGTAAAATATCCAGTCCTTTCATTCATTAGTGTCTTTAGTTAACATTCCATGAAATTAGAAGTTTAAAATCCAAAATGGTTCAATGTACTGGGATTACTAGACTTTGTAATTATTACACCACTTAATGGTACATTTTTTTT